>NW_025725394.1:300124-566475 GCF_021461395.2 Schistocerca americana | reverse complement strand
CACGTTGTTTTGTTTGAATACGTTGGTTGGCTTGCCTGCGTTCGTTCGTCTCGGATGTCTGTCTTGTCGAGTCGTGTCTGGTCTTTGTTTTGTTTTGTTCCTTTGTGTGTGTGTGTTATGTTTTGCAACGGGGGGCACGTTGAGATGTGGAAGGAGTCGGCGGGGATTTCGGTGGCGCGTAGAGCGAGCGAGCGCGCGCGCCTGCCTGGCCGTTGGCCGTCGGAGTGGAGTGCGGGTTTTTTTTGTTTTCGAAACGAAAGCGGCGGCCGGCCAGCCACCCGTGCGGTGTGACGTCGGCCGTTGGGTATTGTGCGCTTTGAGCGCCGGGGAGGGATGATGTGTGATTGTTGCGCGCTGCTAGCAGGCAGGCAGAGTGAGCGGGTGTGGCGGACGGACGGGAAGTGGTGGTTTTTTTTTGTTTTTGGGTTGCGGGGCGAGAGGCAGGCGACCGACAAAGTTTGCTCGCGACGGAGAGATGTTAGTGGCCCTGAAAAGGGCCGTTTTTGTTTGTGCGGTGCGGTGCGGTGCGGTGCCGCGGCGCGGTTTAGGCGCGCTCGCCGCGGATGCGGCGCGCGAGCTGGATGTCCTTGGGCATGATGGTGACGCGCTTGGCGTGGATTGCGCACAGGTTGGTGTCTTCGAAGAGGCCGACGAGGTAGGCCTCGCTGGCCTCCTGCAGGGCCATGACTGCGGAGCTCTGGAAGCGCAGGTCGGTCTTGAAGTCCTGGGCGATCTCGCGCACTAGGCGCTGGAATGGCAGCTTGCGGATGAGCAGCTCTGTGCTCTTCTGGTAGCGCCTGATTTCTCGCAGGGCGACGGTGCCCGGCCTGTAGCGGTGGGGCTTCTTGACGCCTCCGGTGGCGGGCGCGCTCTTCCTCGCCGCCTTGGTGGCGAGCTGTTTGCGCGGCGCCTTTCCGCCGGTGGACTTGCGGGCCGTTTGCTTTGTGCGGGCCATGGCGGTAGCGGTAGCGGTAGCGGTAGCGGAGCGGCGTGCGTGGAGGTTAGGTGCGGCGCGGCGTCCGGTGCTGCCTTGACAACGGGCCCGCGCGCCTCCGTGCTGCGCTTATATGCCCTCGGTTGCGCGTGGTGGGGGGAGGGCGGGCCAGAGTCTATATAGGGGGGCGGCGGGCGCGCTGGGCGCAGACCGCAGACCGTCGTCGAGTCGAGTCAGCGATGCCTCGCGGAACGGACGCGTGCGTCGAGCGCTCCGCTCCGCTGCTCGCTGCAGCAACGACGACCGACACAGCGGACAGGGCCGCGTCCCTGCACGCTGCGAGAGGCGAGTCGAGCACCTCGGATGTACGCCCGCGTTTTCCCGAGTGTGCTCCCCCTCAACCCGATGCCGCGAACGGTAAGCATCGCCGCAATAGTGTCCCACTGGACACCCTCGCGACCGAAACCGTGTTCCCGGACGAGCCGGACGTACCGCGCGCGTTGAAATCGAGTGCATTAAACGTGACGCAGCTTCCGGAGCAGCCGGCAGGCGACTCCGTGACACAGTCCCCACAGGAGGCGCTGCAGACTTTAGTGAACATGCTACCATCTGCAACTGCAAATACTACATATCGTGCAGAACCGATGGAGCAGGAAGCAGCCACTAACAAGAGCGAGGAGGTTGTCTCTCGCAAGCGCGCGAACACTGACGACGCGGGATCGGAGGTGCAAAAATACCTCAAGAAGAAAAACGGCAGCGAACACCAGCAGCCCGCCACAAAGCGCGACCGGCGTATCGCACGCCCGCGCAACGCAACCGGCGAAGACGGCTTTGTCAGGCCGAAGAAAACCGCCAGACCAGCTCCAGCGGCAGCTACACAGCAGCCTATCAGCACCGCAAATCTGTTCGATGCCCTCTCAGACAGCGAGGGAGAAGAAGAACAGTCCAGCAGTGTAAGACAAGGTCGTGCTCCACCGCCAATAGTATTGGAGTACGAGAAAGACTACCGCAGCCTGCAAATCACACTGAACGCAGTGCTCGGAAGAAACAATTATCGTGTGTGTGTAAGCGGCGATTCAGTGTATAAAGTGCGTGTGCAGACAACCGAACTGTACAACAAGCTACACAACGCTGCAAGAAGCCAAGGACTGCGATTCTATACCTTCGCAGCCACCAGGAAGCGGCCTTTGAAGGTCGTATTCAAGAGAGTACCCATGAAATACTCTTGCGACCACATCAAAGAAGACCTCGAGGAGCTAGGTTATATTGTTCACTCGGTCGTGAAAATGAGGGACCCGAAAACAAATCGTCGCGGCCCTCTAGTGCTCATCACAGCAGACAACACGGAGAAAAACCGTGAGTTATACAACTTAAAAATGCTAGGCGCGTGTGAAATCACCGTCGAGAACTTACGCAGTAGCGGAGGACATGCGCAGTGTTTCAGGTGCCTTCAGCCAGGACACGTGGAACGACACTGCGGTATGAAGGAGTATTGCATACGATGTGCGGAGCCTCATGCCACGAATGCGTGCGACAAGGCCGGCGAACCGTACAAAGACTTTCCGGCGAAGTGTAAGCTGTGTGGTGGACCGCATGTTGCAACATATCGCGGCTGCCCACGGCACAAGGAGTTTGAAGCCCGTCTGCGCTCAGCACAGGCGAAGAACAAAGCGGCTGTTTCGGCGGGAAACGCCCGAGTGGCGGGAAACGCCGGCGCGGGGCCGGAAGCAGAAACAAAGAGCGGCCGTCGCCGCCGAGGTCGTCGCAGAAGGTCAAGGTACTCTGCGCCACACCCAGGTAACCTCCCACCACGACAGATGGCAGAGCGGCAAGCCGCACAGCCGAAAGCAGCCCGCGTACAAAATGGCGGCCAAGCCCCGCCCAACACCGACGCGAGCGCAATAGAAGCAGCTGGTACGCAGCGCGAGGCTCAGGTAGTCCCGCCGCCCGCGCAGCCGGCCGCGAACAATGGCGGCCCACCGGGCCCGAACAATGGCGGCCAGGCCCCCACCGCGGCGGCCATCATGCCGCAACGACCAATCACCGGACAGCGCGGCGCGCAGGTAGCTGCGCCACGCCGCAGCCCGGAGGCCAACCAGAGCGCGCGCCGGTGGGAAGCAACTGCGCCCTCCGTACAAAATGGTGGGCAGGTGGCACTGCAACTGGCCGACTTCCCGGCCCTGCGTGAACGCCGACGCCCTGGCAACACCCAGCAAGACACCCGCCATTTTGTCAACAGCAGCAATGGCGGACAGCACGCCGACCGCCATGATGGAAGCGGCCGCTGCTGCACAACACAAGCCGACCGCCTAGACGCCGTCGGCAGCTTGAGCGCCGCCTATGAGCGCATGCTGGCGTCGATGGAGCAGCGCATGTTCGCGATGATGGAGAAGTTCATGTCCATAGTCGCGAACATGATCGGCGAGCTCCCAGCCAAGATGACGGCCGCACTACAGCAGGCAATCCAGACCAACGCATCCCAGCAACATGGCCCGACAAATTAAAGTGTGCCTATGGAATGCCCGCGGCCTCCGCGAACAGGCCGCCGAATTTCGCGAACTCCTGAGACGCGAAAACATAGACGTCTGCCTCCTAACGGAAACCTTCCTTAAGCCAGGCGTCCGAGTAGGCGTTTCAAACTACACCTGCCACCGCAACGATCGGCTCACAAGAGGTGGGGGCACGGCAATTTACATTCGCCGCTCCCTCAAACACCACCAGGTCCACATTCCGCCGCTGGAGGCCATCGAAGCAACAGTCGTAGCTGTCGAGACCGCGCACGGCAAAATCACCCTCGGTGCCATCTACAAGCCGCCGAAGAAACAACTGGTAGAAGACCTAAATAAGTTGCTATCGCTCCCAGGCAGACTCCTGCTTGGAGGCGACTACAACTCCAAGAACCAAGTATGGCACTCGAGGGTGACAACTCCGAACGGAAGACGCCTCCAACGTCTCGTCGAGCGGCATGGCGCCGTTGTTGTCGCACCCCACGAGCCTACTATTTTTCCGTCGAGAGGTGCGCCGGACATTATCGACGTCATGATCAACAAAGGCGTCCGACAAAATATCACCGCCAGTACAAGGACCTTACTAAATTCGGACCATGCACCGGTGATCTTCGAGGTAGAATCAGAACTCGCACCTCAAACTCGGCGAGGACTAGACCTGCGCGGCATAAACTGGGAGCGTTTCCGTGAAAACATCGTGGGCGCACTGGAACGACTCCCAAGCCCGGCCGAACACGGAGCAAGCGCCGCCTTAGAACACCTGACACGCAGCTTAGTGGACGCTGCGACGGAAGCAACACCGGCCAGGCGAGATACAGACCAGCTGAGCTTCAAACCGAATAGATTGCCACGACACCTGGAAGAAGCGATCAGCACGAAAAACAGACTCGCCAGGGAATGGCAAAGAACGCGTAATCCGGCCATTAAACGGACGCTCAACAGGATGCGGCGCGAAATCAAAGCCGCGGCTGAAGAACACCGGATCCAGGAGTGGGCGGCGAAAATCTCTTCACTAAACATCGAAGATGGTTCGGCCTGGCAGACAGTCAAGTGCTTTCTCCGCCGGACGATGAAAATCCCGCCCCTCCAGGTCGGCGACGACTTCGTTAGCGAGCCGAATGCGAAGGCCAATGCCCTAGCCGACGCGTTCGCCGCTAACTTTACGCCGGTGAACGACCCCATCGACGCAGCACACGTACAACTCGTCAGGGAACGCCTACCGCGTTTCCTTAGAGTAAGGGACCCTGAGGACAACATCACTCCCATCGCTCCCAACGAGGTGAAAGTTGTGCTGCGCCAACTTCAGGGCCGCAAGGCCGCCGGCCACGACCGCATCACAAACGCCCTCCTGAAGCAACTCCCGGACATGGCCGTCGAGAAAATCGCCGAAATCTTCAACGAGGTGCTGAAGTCCGAAGAGTTTCCGAGCGCCTGGAAGCACGCCGAAGTTGTCGCGCTGCCGAAGCCCGGCAAGGACATCCGGCTGGCGAAGAACTACAGACCCATAAGCCTGCTGCCGACGCTCTCAAAACTCTTCGAGAAACTGTATCTGGCACGGCTACTACGCCACGTCAACGCAGAGGGGCTCCTACCAGACGAACAATTTGGGTTCAGGAGTGAGCACTCGACGACCCAGCAAGTGTTACGACTTGCGGAAGAGGCATTCGGAGCCGTCGACCGACGCGAGTACTTCGGCGCTCTCATGCTCGACGTGTCACGCGCCTTCGACTCAGTGTGGCACGATGGCCTCCTGTATAAGTTACTTACACTGGGGGTTCCCGTGTCACATGTGAGTCTCCTGCAGAGCTATCTACAGGACAGGACGTTTCACGTTCGGGCAGACAGTGGAATTTCCACGGAGCGTCGGATACTCGCGGGTGTACCGCAAGGCTCGGTCGTCGGCCCGATCCTCTATTCGCTGTACACGTCGGACCTTCCGCGGGTAGAGCCTGTCAAACTGGCTCTCTACGCCGACGATACCGCTGTATACAGCCGCAGCAACCAAGTCCACACCCTGCAGCGGCGTCTACAGACGGCAACAACGGCCCTCGAGGAGTGGGCCACAACATGGCGCCTGGCCTACAACCCGGAAAAGAGCCAGGCACTAATCATCGCGCTGCGCCCAGTTCCTCAAGGCGCGCCGCAGCTGACAGTCCGTGGAAGGGCAGTACCATGGAGCAACAGCGCCAAATATCTTGGCGTCACGTTCGACAGTCGTCTCACGTGGCGCCAACACATAGAAGAGGTGAGGAGAAAGGCATTGGGACGGCTACGCCTCCTATACCCAGTCATCAACCCCACCTCAACCCTACCAGAAGAGCTAGGTCTCACGCTGTACAAGGCAACCATCAGGCCGCTGTTTGATTACGCAGCGGTCGTATGGGGCAACGCAGCTGAGACCAACATCCGCCGCCTTCAAAGAGTGCAAAACAGAGCTTTGAGGGCGGTACTACACCTCCCGCCGGACTTCAACACGGAGGAACTCCACGTCATCGCGGACGTCCCTACACTCCGTCAGCGGTTCCAGAGAGCCGCGCGAACTTTTTATGAGAAGACCGCGAACTCGCGCAACCCATTAGTGCGAGTGCTCGGTCAACGACCTCACTGGCGCGCAACACTACGCTGGCCAGACTTACTTCGCCATCTGGAAGATTGAGCCGAAGTAAAGACATTCTCGAAACAGTGTTCATTGTGCAGAACAAGATATAGACAATAAGAAAAGACTTTCCCTAGATTTAAGACATAGACACTAGAAGGAACAGCGCCAATGGCGCTACAGACTTCTATAACTGAATGGAGACGCAGATCACTGCGTCCCACGACATTGCACAGCTGCTGGGCGCAGACCGTAGCCGACTCGCCAGCCGCTGCAGCTGCTGTTTGTGCACGTTTTGCTTTGCCCGAGGAAGGAAGGATGACAGGCCGCGGCAAGGGAGGAAAGGGGCTCGGCAAGGGTGGCGCCAAGCGGCACCGCAAGGTGTTGCGCGACAACATCCAGGGCATCACGAAGCCCGCCATCCGCCGCCTGGCTCGCAGGGGCGGCGTGAAGCGCATCTCTGGTCTGATCTACGAGGAGACCCGCGGGGTGCTGAAGGTGTTCCTGGAGAACGTGATCCGCGACGCGGTGACGTACACTGAGCACGCCAAGCGCAAGACTGTGACGGCCATGGACGTGGTGTACGCCCTGAAGAGGCAGGGGCGCACCCTGTACGGTTTCGGCGGTTAGGCTGCGTCGCAGCGGGCGCTGGCCTTCCCGCGGCCGTGCTTGTGGGTGGGAGAGACTAGAAAACGGCCCTTTTCAGGGCCACCACACTGTTCGGAAGTTGAAAAGTGCGAAAGAGTCTGTGTTGTTGTTGCTGCGTGTGTGCGCTGTGTTGTTTGTTTGTTTCTTTCTTTCTTTCCGTTTGAGCGACGTGATGTGACTGGGAGGGGAGAAGGAAAGGAAACGTGTCATGTGGCTGGCTGTGTGTGGAGCTGCTTCGTTTGTGTGTTTGTTATTGTGTGTCTTTGTATCGATCGCGACGGAGATGGCGGGCTGTGTGTTGTTGTGCGAGAGGCGGTGATTATTTGCTTGCGTGGTTTGGCTCTGTGTGTTTGTTTGCGGCGGCGGCGTTGGGGTTTCCGAGGCAAGGCGTGTGGGCATAGGCGGCCGGATCAGCTGTTTCGTTCGTGTCGACGGCCGTTGCGCGCGGGAGTGGAGGGCGGTGTGTCGACACGCCTCCCTTTAACAATGGTCATTATTGCTGCCGTTGTCGGTTTGGAAGGCGACTGCGACCGTGCAAAATGTGTGTGTGTGTGTGTGTGTTTTGGGCCACACGGGCTGTGTGGACGACAAGATGGCGGACGTGCGCCGGCGGCGGCTGTGCTGTGACGGTGCAAAGTTAAAACAAAACAAGGTGCGGCGAGGACGACTGAAATTTTGCTTTGGACGTAGGTTTGTGTGGTGGCCCTGAAAAGGGCCGATTGTTGTGGGCCGAGCCGGCAAAGCGCGTTGCGTGCAGGGGAGCACGCGGCGGCTGCGATTGCCTGGCCTCCTTTAGGCCTTCTTCTCGGTCTTCTTTGGCAGCAGGACGGCCTGGATGTTGGGCAGGACACCACCCTGTGCGATGGTGACGCCCGACAGGAGCTTGTTGAGCTCCTCGTCGTTGCGGATGGCAAGCTGCAGGTGGCGCGGGATGATGCGCGTCTTCTTGTTGTCGCGGGCCGCGTTTCCGGCCAGCTCGAGCACCTCAGCCGCGAGGTACTCCATGACGGCGGCGAGGTAGACGGGCGCCCCGGCGCCGACGCGCTCTGCGTAGTTTCCCTTGCGCAGGAGGCGGTGGATTCTGCCGACCGGGAACTGGAGCCCAGCCCTGCTTGAGCGGGACTTTGACTTGCCCTTGACTTTGCCTCCCTTTCCGCGTCCGGACATGGCGATGGGCTAGCGACGGTGCACACGAAACGGAAACGAAAACGACCGGTGCGAGCGGCAGCGAGTCGAGCAGCGGAGTGCGTGCCGGCGCAGCCGGGGTGGGGGTGCTTTATGGGCTCGGGTGCGGCGGCCGGTTGCGCGCGCGCCCCATTGGTCGGCGGCCGCAACAGGGCGAGCTGGTAAAGGTGCGGCGGCGGCTGGCGGCGGGTGCCACTGTGTGGGGAGACGCTGACTAGAGCGGAGCGCTTGCTACTGGTGTTGCTGCTGCCGTACGTTGGTTCGAGATGCCGCCCAAGACTAGCGGGAAGGCCGCCAAGAAGGCTGGCAAGGCGCAGAAGAACATTTCGAAGGGCGACAAGAAGAAGAAGCGCAAGAGGAAGGAGAGCTATGCCATCTACATCTACAAGGTGCTGAAGCAGGTGCACCCTGACACGGGCATCTCGTCGAAGGCGATGAGCATCATGAACAGCTTCGTGAACGACATTTTCGAGCGCATTGCGGCCGAGGCTTCTCGCCTGGCGCACTACAACAAGCGCTCGACCATCACGTCCCGCGAGATCCAGACCGCTGTGCGGCTGTTGCTGCCTGGCGAGCTGGCCAAGCACGCCGTGAGCGAGGGCACGAAGGCGGTGACCAAGTACACGAGCTCCAAGTAAGGAGGTGGCTCTGGAATGGAAGGAAGGATGGAGAAGGCTCCTCCGTTGCGAGAGCGGCAAAACGGCCCTTTTCAGGGCCACCAACTTGCCTTTTGCGGGAAGGGCGGAATTGTTGTTGTTGTTTGTGTGTGTGGACGGCTGTGATGTATGTGTGCATTTTGATTGTGGGTGGGGGGGCGCGTCAAAGCGTGTTGCGCGGGGTACGGCCACGAGGTTGGTCGCCGTGGCGTGGAATGGTGGCACGCCTCGTTGGCGTGGTTTTTGACCCATTGGTGTTGTTGGGGTGTGTGTGTGTGTTACCCGTCTGCGAGGGGGGACAGTGCGATCGGCGACTTTTGTGTCACCGTAACGACGGCCGTTTGCGGGTTTGTTTTTTTGCACATCATACATGGCGAGGGTGAAATGTGAAATGTTTTTGTTTGGTTTTTGTTTTGTTTTTTTGCCGCCCACTATTCCCTTTGCTGTACGCCGAGTTTGACAATGGTGCGACGTAACTGCAGCGTGGAGGTGTGTGAGTGACGTTGAAATGAACGTGCCATTAAGACGCATTGTTGTTGTATTGTACTGTACGTGTACGGCGACACGCACGATGATGTACCATTCGACTCTGATGTTTGATAGCCGTGTCTGACTGATTGCGTACGACGCACGCACACCGATGTCGTCATTCAAGATGCACGCTAGACGACGACGGCGGCGGCGGCGGTGGTCGTTTGTTTGGCGAATGTCTGTACACGTGTTTGTCTGTGTCCATCCGGTATGTATTTGTTTGTTTGAAAGTGTTTTGTGTGTCGGTGACGTGGTCCGATCCGTCGCCCCCTGAGTAACTGTCGATCGGCGCGATAGACCGGCGTCACGCAACTGAACCGAAGTCTTGGGCACACCCGTCATACTGTTGTACACCGTCGCGCTGAGAACGGTAACGAAAGGTTGACGTTGATCGGTCGAATGTCTGGGCAGAACGTGAGGAATGAGGCAAGAGTGCAAGGAGGGGGGGCAAAAGAGAGAGGAAGGGAAAAAGGGGAGAAACGCATTCGTAGAGCAACGGAACGTTCCCGTGTCGGAGGCGTATTGGAGCCGCACTGAAATGCGTTTAACGGCGGCGCGGCTGCAAGTGTCTGCCGTGGTGAACGTTACCTTTGACGGCTGCATTGGGCTTTGCCTTTGCTTTCGCTTTCGCTTTCGCGTTCGCTTTCGCTTTCCCGGATGTACGTAACGTTTGTTGATATGGTTCTGAGGAAGAGTGTATGACAGTGCCGTGCCGTCCATGTTCGTGTGCCCTCCCATTGTGTGTATGCTATTGTCTGTGTACTTGAATGATGTATGTAGGTGTTAGTGGACATGTTTTACCAGTGGGGGGAAATGGATCGTCGATAGTTGCCGTCACTCTGTCACGGTCGAGATGACGCACCCTCCGTACAGAAAGGTGTCGAGAAAGTGAGTGTGTGTGTGCGTCCGTGAATTGGCAGCGTTTGGAGGTGGGCGTGCCCTGCATGTGGCCCGGAAAAGGCTGTTCGTTAGGCGGTAGTGTTGTGTGGACAGGGGAGGGGCATGCGTAACGCTGCTGGCATGGCATTTCGGGAGATGGGAGGGGGCAAACGAGGAAACGAGGAGCGGCGGCCAAAGACGGGACGGGGAGGGGCGCGGTGTGGGTGGCTTGCGCCTGTGCTCGGCGTTGTGGTTTGTGCAAAAGAGGAGGAGAAAAACAATGTGAGTTGCCAGGGAGGGGAGCGGTGTTGTGTTGTGGTTGTCGTGGTGTAGCCGCAGACGCGGCTGTCAGTGAACGTGGCGAGACGGACGGATGCGCGGAGGGGCGGGGGCGGCGCATTTCGCCGGTGCCGTGCCGTGCCGTGCCTGAAAGCCGCGTGGTCGCTGTGTTGTTGGTGGCGTGGGGGCGAGGAGAGTACCGTACGGGTGTGCTTGTGCGCCGGAAATGGCACACTGCGCCCGCCCGTCTTGGAGGCTGATGGCTGTGGTGTGGAAATGGGGCGCGGTGATGTTGAAGCACAGAAAAGAAACCAAGAAAACGGAAGGCGTGATGCGGCGGTGGTGGTGAGAGCGGGAAAAACAAAACAAAAGAAAAAAAACAACAAAAAAAAAGAAGGAAAAACAACAAGAAACAAAAAAGAAAACAAAAAGTCTATCAATATTAAAATGTAAATGGAAATGGACCCAGGTATAACCTCCCTGCACAAATAGCAGAGAGTCCGATGATAATAAAAATGTGCCAGAATGTTAACGTCCCTACAAAACAAACCCAACGATAATATTAATGAAAGAGTGAACCGTATGTAACATTGCAACAGACATAATGAAACCTGATAAATTGTATAAGGGCAGCAGCCGTTGACCTTTGGCCCTGTATTCAGAATAAAAAGAGCCAAAGATCGTTACCCCAATGAAAAAGACACTGAAACACGTATGTAACATAGTAGCGATGGCGAGACATTGTAGCATCTGTGACCAGAGAGTTTGCGCTGGACTGCGCGAGTGTTGCGAGCGGTTCTCAGTCAGTCAGTCAGTCTGTGTAGTTGAGGGCTGTACTCTGTCAGTAGTCGTCGCGTGCAGTACGCTAATAGTCGTCATGCAGAGCGGTCGGTCAGTAGTAGCAGCCGAGTGCGGTTGTGTGATGTAGGCGGTCGGCAACACTGGTCAAGATGGTGAATAAGGTATACTGTTAATTGATATAATCGTTAGATAATGAGAAATTGTATTTATTGTAATTATTCTCCAACAAGTTCCCCAATAATAATTTTTATTTCAAAAGCATTTTTCAAACATTTAATCTTTTATTGAACTAAAGAGTTCGTTCCACTTCTTTGAAGAAAAATGTCACTAAAATCACAAAGAAAGAGAATATTATTATTTGCAATGCAGTTCCTCCAAGCGCTGCGCAACAACCAGAGCAGAAATGTGACATCCATTTATTCGGAGGTAAGACTTTTAATTCTGATTGTTTTGCACAGGGCCAAAGACCGATATTTCGGTTTAATTGAAGTTTCTTGTCACTGAACGGACTTTTGTAAATGTTGTGTGAAGACTTTATATTTGAGTCAGATTGCGAATTGCACATTTTTGTTGCCATTTTCAATACCTCTCATTGTGGGCGAGGTTACAATTAGCGCAATGTCCATTAGCATCCGTAAATAACATTGTCCATTATTTTAAATATTGCTGGGAGGTTACAACACACACACACACAAAACAAAAAACAAAAAAAAACAAAAAATTGCATTTATATCCGCTCCTCAATTGTAGATACCCCTTACACAGCTGTGTGCAATGAATGAGTGCTGGCTGGTAATTAATTGCACTCCTTGGAGGGAAATGCCATAGGAAGTAGTCTTTAAAAAGTGAATGTTTTTCGTTAAGAGACAAAAGTTACTTTAGAAAAAAAGTAATAGTGGGGCTTTTGTTGTTGAACAAAATAAGTACAATGAACATACGTTATCAGATTTGCGCAATGCAGCGTCACACCACCTTTTGATTATAACACAATATACTATACATCGTCCCGAACCGTGACCAGAGTCGCGAGACGAGCAGAGCACGCCGCCGACGCCCGCTCAGTACAACCGTCCACCCGCTACTACTGTCGACCGACTACTACCTCTCCCGACTCGCGCTACAATATATATAACAACTGTTCCTGGCGACCCGGTGCGTGCAACTACTGTCGTCTGGCGCGGTCCAAGCGCCGACTAGCAGCGATAAAGAACTCTCTGGTCAGACAGAGATGCTGTCATGCCTCGCCATCGCTCTGGTAATGAATACATACGTGGTGCAGCGTGCGTACCACCGGAACACGCAGTGGCGGAGCCAAAGACTGTGTTGTCGAGGTCGAGTGCGAGTGGGAAGAGAGGCAGCGTCGGCACGGAGATGCAAGCGAGCGCGAGACGCACGGGGGCTGCGGCGTGGCGCGTTTGCGGTCGGCGCCTTTGGTGGCAACGGCCGGGACAAGCAGCGGTGTATGGTGTGGTGCGGGGCGGACAGGGGCGGCGGTGGACGGGGAGGAGGCGGCGCGACGACGGCATGGGGGCGAAAACGGGACGGGGGACGGCGGATGTTGAGAGGCGTCACGCGCGGACAGGACACAGACACAGAGACACACAGATTGGAAAGGGAGGGTGCGCGGTAGTAGTTGGGAATGTGCGTACCGTGCGGGATGGGAGTGGGCGAGGAACACGGTCGTGGCCCCTGTTTTGGGTGCGTGTGATGACGTCGGTGTGTTGTGGGAAGGGAAGGTGCTGTGGCGGCGGCGCGTAATGGGCGTAGGCCGAAAAGAGAAAGGAACGTGGGCAGTGTGTTGGCAAGCGTCGGTTCGACTGCGACGTTGATGGGCAGGGCAGGGCAAGGTTAATGGTGGTAGGAGTAGGCGTGTGGGCGCAAAAAATCTGCCGCTGCAGGCGGTGCCGTAACCGCCATGGCGGGAAGGAGAGAGGGCCAAAGAAAGAAAGAAAGAAAGAAGAAAACAAAAAAAAAAAAAGGAGGGGGGGGGGGCGAAAGTGGAGAGGCGGTGGTGTGAGAAGGGCGGGGGCGGAAGGAAGGCAGGAAGGACAAGAGGCGAGGCGACGGCTTGCTTTGTGTATCGGTCGGTCTCTGGCTATGCTTCGTTTTCTGCAGCAGGGTCGGTGCGCGGCGTGGCTCGCGGCAGTGGGAACGCCTGGTGGCTGGACGGCCAGCAATGCGGTTGGATGGGCGGCCACAGCACCGCACCTGTGCCCGAGGAGGAGACGCTGGCGGCGGGCCCTGAGGTGAGGCCGGCTCGGCTGGGGCTGTGGATGTGTAGGTGTGCGCCGCTGCTGCAACAACGAGTAAAACGCGAGAAGAAGGGATGGCGGTAGAGAGGAAAAAAAGAAAAAGGTCGTGTTGTGTTGATGCGCAGGCAGACGCGTACAGAGGGACGAGCCCGGTCTGCAGCAGGGTGTGGCCGTGCCGAGTGCAGAGCAGCGGCGGCTCGGTTCGGTTCGGCCCGGCCCGGCGGGCCGCGCTGTTGTCGCGGACGTGAGCGCCCCCTGGCGGGTGGCCGGAGGCGGCGCGGCGTGTTGGACGTGTGGCTGGTGGCAGTGCACAATTTGCGAGTGGCTGGCGGTGTGGTGTGGCGGTTGGCGCGTCGGGCGGCGGAGAGGTATGTGTTGCGGGCGCCCTTTGCTGCGCTGCGTCGTTGCGTGTGCCGTACAGGGCGGGCGCTTGTCGACTGTGTGGGCGGTGTGGCGAATTGGCGTGAAACGGCTGCCGAGAGGTGTGTGGTAGCGAGCCGGTCGGTGGTGTCAGTGCGAAGGGGAATGTGCGTGCGTTTGGCGGTTTCGGTGTGCTTTTTGCGGCGTGAGAGTGGGAATTAGTGGGGCCGGCTGTTGTGTTGGTTCCTTGTGTCTTGTGTCGCGTAGCTTGATGGCAACGTGGAAGGACGCCGGTTTCGTTTCGAGCCTTGCGTGTGGTTGTCGACGTTGACTGGTTGGCGTGTGCCGATGCACGTGCATGTGTGGGTCGCGAGTGCGTTTTTGGCTGGCTGTGTGTGTGTGTGTGTGTTTTGGGGGGGAAGGGGGAGGCGGTGGTGAAAGTGCAGTCGTTGCCACGGGCGTCGTCGGGTGGGGCTGGGGCTGTGCGTCGTGGCGGAAAGGTGGTAGGTTGCGGGAAGCGAGCCCGTCGTTGACGGTGTCGCGTGAGTTGTGAATCGAGTGGGGCGCGGGGCGCGGGACAGGAGCAGCGTGCCGCTGCGTCGTGGTCGTCAGCAGAGGCTGTGCGTGTGCTTGTCCTTTTTGTGGGCGGTTCGTGCGAGGCGTTTTTGTTTTGTGTTGCCCTAGTTGTTAGTTTATTTTGTTTGTGTTTGTTATTTTGAGACGACGACTGGTTGGTGGCGTGCGCGCGAAGTGGCGGTGTGCGCTTCCCGTGTCGTTTGTGTTGTTTGGTTTTTTTGTTTTTGTGTGTTTTTGTTTTTTTTTTTTTTTTTTTTTTTTTTTTTGCACTGGGCCCCGGTGGGTGGGTGCGTGTGTGTCGATTGCCGGCTGGCGAAAGGTGCGCCATCGGCGGGGTGGGTCGCCGGCACAAGTAGAGGCGGCGGCGTTGTTGCTGTTGTTGTGTGGTGTTTGTTTTGTTCGGCTGTGTCGGCGAGCTGTGTTGCGGTGCGTGTGAATGGTGGTGCAAAAGTGCTGGCGTTGGGGCTGCGACTGCGACGGCGACGGCGGCGAGCCGCGGGCGCGCCATTGATAGTGATGTTGTGAACAGCGGCTGTGTACGGTAGTGGTGTTGTTGTAGCACGACGTGCATCCGGGCCGGCGCGGAAAGCGCAGTTGCGGGCGGTTGCCCTTCGGTGCCAGCCATGTCGCGTGAGCGGCGGGTTGCTCTGGTGTCGACACGTGGTGCTCTGGGTTGTTGTGTGGTGCCCTTTGGCCGGTGGGGGTGGTTCGCGTGTGTCTCGTTCGCGCTCGGTGTCTGGTCGTGGTCGTGCTGCTCCCCCGTCTGTCGGCGGTTTCCGACGTCGTCTGTACGTTTTTGTTCGTTTGCGGCGTGCCTGCCGACGTCGTCCCGTCGCGACCTTTCAACCGAAAGTGTGGCGCCCGAAGGTGAACGAACGTAACCCTGACCTCGGCGCTTTACGCTGAGCCGAGCGAACCGAACCGAACCTAACCTGTGGTGTGGCGAGGTGAGCTCAGCCTGTGAGCCCCTAACGTCTACGTAAGGTAAGCTGTCCGGCTCACGCCTCACGTTTTTGAACGCTTTTTTAACCTACGTTTGACGCTTCTTAACCTAGCACTGACCCCTTAACCTAACGTGTAACCTAACCTAACCTAACCTAACCTAACCTAACCTAACCTAACCTAACCTAACCTCTGACGCCTGACGTGTTTGAATGCTTAACCTAAGTTTGACGCTTAACCTAACCCAAGTCCCCTTAACCTAACCCACGTCCACCTAACCTAACCTAACCTAACGTAGACGTGTAAACGTAATGTGTAACGCGTAACGTGTAAGGTCGGCTGTCGTGTGTGCTTGACGGCAGATTGGGTTGGTCTGTAGATTCGGATTGCGGTTTGCCTCGGTCGAGGGGTTGGGTCGGAAGCGGCGAGGGGCGGCGGCGCCTGTTGCGCAGGCGGCGTCCGTTTGCGGCGGGCAATTGTTGAGAAACGGCTGTGAATGTTGGCGGGCGAGAGGAGGAGGACGGCGCGCGATGTGGCCCGACGGCTGCGGGCCGATCGGGAAACGGCGGGAGGGCGACGGAAGGCGATGGGGCGGCGGAGGCGCGTTTGCACGGCCGTCATCGCCGCACGCCTCGGCTTGTGTGGCTGTGGCGCCGGCCGCGCTGGCCGGGCTGCCGCGGCGACGGTGTGGGAGTTTTGCCGAAGGTTTGGCCATTGTGGCGGGTCGTCGGCTGGGGCTGTGGGGGCGGCATTTGGGCGGGGGCGGCGATTCTCGGCGGGCCGACCCAGGCTGTAGCGCGCGGTAGCTGCAGTTTGGCCGTGGTTTGCGGCGCTGCCGTGGCGACTGGTTGGCGACTGTGGTGTGGCTGTGTGTAGCCCCATCCTCGGTGGTTTGAAAGGCGCGGGCGGTTGTGGCGCAGGTTTGGGGCTGCTCCGCACAGGCTGTCGGACGTTGGGCGGTAGCAAGCGCGGGAGGCGCGGCGCGGCGGCGCGCAGAGTGGCGGCCGCTCTCTCGGCCGTCCGCGCCCGCCCGCGACACTGGCTGGGCCTTGTGATTCTCTGCTCTGCTGCTGTGCTGTGCTTGCGTGCCTGCCTGCCGTCCCGCTCGCTCTCGCTGTGTGTTACGCGCGTCGTCGAAATGGCAGATCAGGCGGCTACGAACGAGACTGCTGCGGCACCCGCCGCCACCGGCACTACGAAGAAGGCCAAGTCTGCGTCGTCTGCGAAGAAGCCGCGCGCCAAGCCTGCGCACCCGCGCACCTCTGAGATGGTGACGGCCGCCATCAAGAGTCTGAAGGAGCGCGGCGGGTCGTCGCTGCAGGCGATCAAGAAGTACATAGCCGCGCACTACAAGCTGGACGCGGAGAAGCTGGCGCCGTTTATCAAGAAGTACCTCAAGTCGGCCGTCGTGGCGGGCGAGCTGGTGCAGACGAAGGGGAAGGGCGCGTCCGGCTCGTTCAAGCTTGCCGGCGCCGGCGGCGGGGGGGCGGCCGAGGGCGGCAAGGCTCGTGCTGGCGGTGCCAAGAAGAAGCGCGCCGCTCCGGCCAGCAAGGAGAAGAAGGGCGCCCGTGCGGCCGGCGCAAAGAAGGCTGGTGGCGTGAAGGCGGCGACCGGTCGGAAGGCGGGCGCCGCCAAGAAGGCGTCTGCGGCGTCGGCCGCGCCCGCGGGTGCGAAGAAGGCGGCTGCGGCCAAGCCGGCCAAGGCCAAGTCGCCGTCGAAGGCGAAGAAGGCCGCCAAGGTTCCGACGAAGAAGCCGAAGGCGCCGCGCCCGAAGAAGGCGACGACGCCGTCTAAGGCGAAGGCTTCGCCCAAGAAGAAGAAGTAGAGTAGAGGAGAAAGAGATGGGAGAAAGGAAGGGTTTGGCGCTTGACTCCGTCGTCCCCACCCCCCGTCGTCGTCTAGTGGCGCGCAAGAGACGCGCGGCCCAAAACGGCCCTTCTCAGGGCCATCAAAGCACGTCGGGGAAGGTTTTGATTGTCGTGTTGCGTTTGGTGTGGGTGTCTGTCTGGCGTTTCTGTATGCCCGTGGGGATGCTGTTTGCATGCCGTGGTGGTTGGATTGCGGGGGTCGGTGGCGGGTGTGGGCGGCGGTAGCGGTAAGCGGTGTTGTTGTTGTTGTCGTGGTTGATTGTCGCCGTGTTTGTGGCGGCGGCCGACGGTTGGTTTTTCTGTCACGTTGTTTTGTTTGAATACGTTGGTTGGCTTGCCTGCGTTCGTTCGTCTCGGATGTCTGTCTTGTCGAGTCGTGTCTGGTCTTTGTTTTGTTTTGTTCCTTTGTGTGTGTGTGTGTGTGTGTTATGTTTTGCAACGGGGGGCACGTTGAGATGTGGAAGGAGTCGGCGGGGATTTCGGTGGCGCGTAGAGCGAGCGAGCGCGCGCGCCTGCCTGGCCGTTGGCCGTCGGAGTGGAGTGCGGGTTTTTTTTGTTTTCGAAACGAAAGCGGCGGCCGGCCAGCCACCCGTGCGGTGTGACGTCGGCCGTTGGGTATTGTGCGCTTTGAGCGCCGGGGAGGGATGATGTGTGATTGTTGCGCGCTGCTAGCAGGCAGGCAGAGTGAGCGGGTGTGGCGGACGGACGGGAAGTGGTGGTTTTTTTTTGTTTTTGGGTTGCGGGGCGAGAGGCAGGCGACCGACAAAGTTTGCTCGCGACGGAGAGATGTTAGTGGCCCTGAAAAGGGCCGTTTTTGTTTGTGCGGTGCGGTGCGGTGCGGTGCCGCGGCGCGGTTTAGGCGCGCTCGCCGCGGATGCGGCGCGCGAGCTGGATGTCCTTGGGCATGATGGTGACGCGCTTGGCGTGGATTGCGCACAGGTTGGTGTCTTCGAAGAGGCCGACGAGGTAGGCCTCGCTGGCCTCCTGCAGGGCCATGACTGCGGAGCTCTGGAAGCGCAGGTCGGTCTTGAAGTCCTGGGCGATCTCGCGCACTAGGCGCTGGAATGGCAGCTTGCGGATGAGCAGCTCTGTGCTCTTCTGGTAGCGCCTGATTTCTCGCAGGGCGACGGTGCCCGGCCTGTAGCGGTGGGGCTTCTTGACGCCTCCGGTGGCGGGCGCGCTCTTCCTCGCCGCCTTGGTGGCGAGCTGTTTGCGCGGCGCCTTTCCGCCGGTGGACTTGCGGGCCGTTTGCTTTGTGCGGGCCATGGCGGTAGCGGTAGCGGTAGCGGTAGCGGAGCGGCGTGCGTGGAGGTTAGGTGCGGCGCGGCGTCCGGTGCTGCCTTGACAACGGGCCCGCGCGCCTCCGTGCTGCGCTTATATGCCCTCGGTTGCGCGTGGTGGGGGGAGGGCGGGCCAGAGTCTATATAGGGGGGCGGCGGGCGCGCTGGGCGCAGACGACGGCCATTCTGTCGGGCCCCGACAAAATGGCGTACACACCGTCCGCCATGATGTCGGCCCCCGACAAGATGGCGACCGCATCGACCGTCTCCTTGACACGATGCAACTAATGATGGCTCGCGTGACCGAGCTGATGGCCGCAGTACAGCAAGTACTCGCCGTAACCTCGTCCACCGCCCGTCATGCCTGAAAACCGAAGAAGCCTCAAGGTATGCGTATTCAACGCCAATGGCTTGAAAACGCAGGACGGAGAATTCCGGCAGTTTCTGCGCGACGAGGACATAGACATCTGCCTCGTCGCGGAAACTCACCTAAAGCCTGGCGTACGAGTCGGCGTCGCTAATTACGTCTGCCACCGCTACGACAGGCCGACGGCAGGAGGTGGGACGGCCGTTTACGTCCGGCGTTCCATCAGACACCATCGGGTTCCCGTGCCAGAACTGACGTCGACTGAAGCAGCCGCAGTCGCAGTCGACTCTGTGCACGGCAGAATAACCTTCTGCGCTGTCTACAGGCCGCCGCGCGGACAACTGGACGCCGCGGACGCCAACAAACTCCTGTCCCTCCAAGGAAACCTCATACTTGGGGGAGACTGGAACGCGAAGCACGCGGCATGGAATAGCCGCCTTACGAACACCAGCGGCAGACGGCTACAACGCGTAATAGAGCGCCACGACGCGATCGCAGTAGGACCGCACGACGCCACCATCTATCCAACACGCGGACGGGAGGACGTGTTGGACTTCATCATAATGAAAGGCATACGGCAGCACGTGGCGGCCAGTACCCGAACGGCACTCGCGTCCGATCACTTGCCAGTCATCTTCGTGCTCGACGCCGACGTCACTCCGTTGCAACGCAGAGGACTCGACCTAAGAGGCATAAATTGGGAAGAGTACCGAGCAAATGTCACGGAAGCCCTGACGACACTCCCCGACGTCGACGCCGATGGCGCCGACGCCGCACTTCAGCACCTGTCGCAAGCCATCACAGATGCAGCCACAGCCGCAACTCCCGCGAGGCGTCCAGCGGAGGAAGTTCACCTCCCTCACCAGCTCCCGCAACGCATCCGAGACGCCATAGCTGCCAAAAACAGGCTGCAGCGGGAATGGCAGCTCACCCGTAACCCGCGTACCAAGCGGGAACTAAATCGTATGCGCCGCCACATCAGGGCGGACGTGGATGCGCATCGAAACGCTGAGTGGGCTGCGAAAATAGGGCAACTTGACATCGAGGACGGGTCGGCGTGGAAGTCCATGAAAAGCTTCCTACGCCGCACGCAGCCCATACCGCCTCTGCTAGTGGGTAACAGGTTTGTTAGCGAACCAGACGCCAAGGCTAATGCACTGGCTGATGCCTTCGCTGCAAACTTTACCCCCATGGAGGACCCTATCGACGAAGAACACGTCCGCCTCGTAGCAGACCGTCTTCCAGTCTTCTTACGTGAACGCGCAGAGGACGACGAGATTCAGCCTGTCTCGTCGGACGAAGTGCAACTACAGCTTCGCCACCTTCAGCGCAAGAAAGCAGGCGGAGCAGACAACATCACCAACCTGATGCTGAAGCAGCTTCCCGAGGCCGCAGCACAACATCTTGCGGCCATTTTTAACGGGATTCTGCGCTCCAGCGAGTATCCAGCCTGTTGGAAGCATGCTGAGGTAGTCGCCTTGCCGAAGCCGGGGAAGGACGCGCGCATTGCGAAGAACTACCGGCCCATCAGTCTTCTACCAGCAACTTCCAAGGTCTTCGAAAGGTTGTACCTGGTCCGCCTGCTGGCGCATGTAAACGCCGAAGGACTTCTCCCCGACGAGCAGTTCGGGTTCCGTCGGGAACACGCGACGACGCACCAGCTGCTCCGCCTGACGGAGGAAGCGTTTGGAGCCGTTGACCGACGTAAGTATTTCGGCGCTCTCTTGCTGGACGTGTCTCGTGCCTTTGACTCCGTGTGGCATGACGGCCTCCTGTACAAGCTTCTTGTGCAGGGGGTACCTGTGTCGCACGTGAGGCTCCTGCAGAGCTATCTGCAGGAAAGGACGTTTCACGTCCGTGCTTCCAGTGGAATTTCCACGGAGCGCCGTATACTTGCGGGTGTACCTCAAGGCTCGGTCATCGGTCCTACGCTGTACTCCCTCTATACCGCCGACCTGCCACGCACGAACCGCGTCCAGACGGCACTCTATGCTGACGACACGGCGATCTACAGCAGCAGCTGGAGCGTCGACGTCTTGCAGCGGCGTCTACAGGCAGCCACCGACGAGCTCTCGGAGTGGGCAAGAAAGTGGCGCCTCGCCTACAACGGAGACAAGAGCCAGGCGATAATCATCACAAATCGCCCCCTCCGTCAAGACGCGCCGACAGTCTCGGTGTGTGGTGTGCCAGTACCTTGGAGCCACACCGCCAAGTACTTAGGCGTTACTTTAGACCGGCGTCTCACATGGCAGCAACATATAGAAGCAACCAGAGGAAAGGCACTGGGTAGATTGAGGCTGCTCTACCCAGTGCTCAACCCCACGACAACGCTGCCAGAAGACGTCGGTCTTACGCTGTACAAGGCCGCCATTCGACCGCTGCTGGAGTACGCCGCAGTCGTGTGGGGCAACACGGCTGAAACCAACCTCAAACGCCTTCAAACAATACAAAACAGGGCGTTGCGTCTTGCACTGCATCTACCCAAGGACTTCCCAACAGAGGAGCTCCACCACGTCGCTGGAATCAAGCCGCTGCGGCAACGATTCAGAGATACAGCGACGACCTTCTATGAAAAGGCTGGGAGGTCAGCCAACCAACTGGTTAGAGGACTCGGCCACCGGCCACACTGGCGAGCGTCCCTTCGCTGGCCAGACTTGCTGCGGCAGTAATCACGCAGCATACCCTAACACAAAGTCCGCAGTGCAGGACAGCATAGAAAAACATAAGCCTACCCCATAACGAAGACACTGCTTATTGTAGGAAAAATAGCGAGAGGCTATTATAACCTACAACTACATCACGTGGAACAAACACGCATGTTCCACACATTTGCACACACGGCTGGGCGCAGACCGTAGCCGACTCGCCAGCCGCTGCAGCTGCTGTTTGTGCACGTTTTGCTTTGCCCGAGGAAGGAAGGATGACAGGCCGCGGCAAGGGAGGAAAGGGGCTCGGCAAGGGTGGCGCCAAGCGGCACCGCAAGGTGTTGCGCGACAACATCCAGGGCATCACGAAGCCCGCCATCCGCCGCCTGGCTCGCAGGGGCGGCGTGAAGCGCATCTCTGGTCTGATCTACGAGGAGACCCGCGGGGTGCTGAAGGTGTTCCTGGAGAACGTGATCCGCGACGCGGTGACGTACACTGAGCACGCCAAGCGCAAGACTGTGACGGCCATGGACGTGGTGTACGCCCTGAAGAGGCAGGGGCGCACCCTGTACGGTTTCGGCGGTTAGGCTGCGTCGCAGCGGGCGCTGGCCTTCCCGCGGCCGTGCTTGTGGGTGGGAGAGACTAGAAAACGGCCCTTTTCAGGGCCACCACACTGTTCGGAAGTTGAAAAGTGCGAAAGAGTCTGTGTTGTTGTTGCTGCGTGTGTGCGCTGTGTTGTTTGTTTGTTTCTTTCTTTCTTTCCGTTTGAGCGACGTGATGTGACTGGGAGGGGAGAAGGAAAGGAAACGTGTCATGTGGCTGGCTGTGTGTGGAGCTGCTTCGTTTGTGTGTTTGTTATTGTGTGTCTTTGTATCGATCGCGACGGAGATGGCGGGCTGTGTGTTGTTGTGCGAGAGGCGGTGATTATTTGCTTGCGTGGTTTGGCTCTGTGTGTTTGTTTGCGGCGGCGGCGTTGGGGTTTCCGAGGCAAGGCGTGTGGGCATAGGCGGCCGGATCAGCTGTTTCGTTCGTGTCGACGGCCGTTGCGCGCGGGAGTGGAGGGCGGTGTGTCGACACGCCTCCCTTTAACAATGGTCATTATTGCTGCCGTTGTCGGTTTGGAAGGCGACTGCGACCGTGCAAAATGTGTGTGTGTGTGTGTGTGTTTTGGGCCACACGGGCTGTGTGGACGACAAGATGGCGGACGTGCGCCGGCGGCGGCTGTGCTGTGACGGTGCAAAGTTAAAACAAAACAAGGTGCGGCGAGGACGACTGAAATTTTGCTTTGGACGTAGGTTTGTGTGGTGGCCCTGAAAAGGGCCGATTGTTGTGGGCCGAGCCGGCAAAGCGCGTTGCGTGCAGGGGAGCACGCGGCGGCTGCGATTGCCTGGCCTCCTTTAGGCCTTCTTCTCGGTCTTCTTTGGCAGCAGGACGGCCTGGATGTTGGGCAGGACACCACCCTGTGCGATGGTGACGCCCGACAGGAGCTTGTTGAGCTCCTCGTCGTTGCGGATGGCAAGCTGCAGGTGGCGCGGGATGATGCGCGTCTTCTTGTTGTCGCGGGCCGCGTTTCCGGCCAGCTCGAGCACCTCAGCCGCGAGGTACTCCATGACGGCGGCGAGGTAGACGGGCGCCCCGGCGCCGACGCGCTCTGCGTAGTTTCCCTTGCGCAGGAGGCGGTGGATTCTGCCGACCGGGAACTGGAGCCCAGCCCTGCTTGAGCGGGACTTTGACTTGCCCTTGACTTTGCCTCCCTTTCCGCGTCCGGACATGGCGATGGGCTAGCGACGGTGCACACGAAACGGAAACGAAAACGACCGGTGCGAGCGGCAGCGAGTCGAGCAGCGGAGTGCGTGCCGGCGCAGCCTGCTGCTGCTGCTCCTTTTCTGACTTCCTCACTGAGAGGAGGTTCAGGTGGAAGTTTGTGGCCTGTTGGCCTTTACTCCCCTGGGATGATTGATGAGTCTTCTTTCTTGACTTGTAGGTTGTTCTGTACTGGCAAGGAGTGCCGATAACCTATTTTCTGTATTTGTCGGTGTGACGACTTTTCTTCTTCTTCTTCTTACTTGAGGGCTCTCCCTCGGTTGGGATAGTGGATACAGTGTATCCAGCTTTCTCATACTCTCCGTGGACGAGAGCGAAGATGACGTAGCGCATTTGCCACTCTGTGAAAATTGGGAAGGAATTGATCAGATCGTAATCCTCCTTGGAAAGACCAACAAGGCCTTCTGGATATTCGATTGGTTGGTGTGGAGGTGAAGGTTTAGAAAGGTTAGGAGGAACGAAGGGATAAGGGTTGTCGTGGTGGGGATATGTACCATCGCGAAGCGATGCAGCTATCTTCTGCGTCACAGCGCTTGCGCTGTACATGTCGGGAAGCGGGAGGAATGGGACTTCTTCCCACCCTTCTTCTTGCGCTTCTGCTTCTGCGTCCGTCTTGGGCAGTGTTGCCTCCCCTTCGGCAGGCACGTCGGTCTGCGTGGCCACCGTCGCAAACTTCTTCTCTCGAGGAGGAGTCGTCTGGCTGGCGGTGTCGACCGCTGTGGCGGAAGCTGCCTTGGCTGAGCGAAGCTCCTGCGTCAGCTCAGCAATCTGACGCCGAGCCTCGCCCAGTTCCGCCAGCATGGCCGCCCTCTCTTCCGCCATGGCGGATTTGAAGGCGGACATGGCTTCTTCTACGGCGTCGCTGAGGCGCCTGGTGATGGCGTCTTCTGAGCGAGTGACCACCTCTTCGCGTGTGGTGGTCACTTGCTTCTGCGTCTTCTCTGGTCCGCGCCAATTTCTCCTGTACGCGCAGGAACGGGCGTTAGCCGCGTGTGCGCCACCGCAGTTGGCGCATGTGCAGGGGGCGTCCTTCGGCTTCTTGCAGTCGCGTGTGTCGTGTGCTTGCGCACACTTCAAACACGCGACTGCTCCGCTGCAGTGCTTGGCGACGT
The DNA here is from genome assembly GCF_021461395.2 of Schistocerca americana. Classification (NCBI taxonomy): domain Eukaryota; kingdom Metazoa; phylum Arthropoda; class Insecta; order Orthoptera; family Acrididae; genus Schistocerca; species Schistocerca americana. The sequence continues at coordinate 542,233 of NW_025725394.1, read as the reverse complement.
GGCCAAGCTTTTGGCAGCGAAAGCACTGCGGTGTAGACTTCTTCTTCTTCTTCCCGGCAGGTCCTGCTAACGTGAGCAGCAACTCAGCCAAGGCAGCAGCTTTGCGTCCACTTCCGCGTCCCGACATCACGATAACCAACAGCGACAACGAACTAACGTGTACTCTCCGCGGCGTGAGCGGGAATGCCGGGGTGGGGGTGCTTTATGGGCTCGGGTGCGGCGGCCGGTTGCGCGCGCGCCCCATTGGTCGGCGGCCGCAACAGGGCGAGCTGGTAAAGGTGCGGCGGCGGCTGGCGGCGGGTGCCACTGTGTGGGGAGACGCTGACTAGAGCGGAGCGCTTGCTACTGGTGTTGCTGCTGCCGTACGTTGGTTCGAGATGCCGCCCAAGACTAGCGGGAAGGCCGCCAAGAAGGCTGGCAAGGCGCAGAAGAACATTTCGAAGGGCGACAAGAAGAAGAAGCGCAAGAGGAAGGAGAGCTATGCCATCTACATCTACAAGGTGCTGAAGCAGGTGCACCCTGACACGGGCATCTCGTCGAAGGCGATGAGCATCATGAACAGCTTCGTGAACGACATTTTCGAGCGCATTGCGGCCGAGGCTTCTCGCCTGGCGCACTACAACAAGCGCTCGACCATCACGTCCCGCGAGATCCAGACCGCTGTGCGGCTGTTGCTGCCTGGCGAGCTGGCCAAGCACGCCGTGAGCGAGGGCACGAAGGCGGTGACCAAGTACACGAGCTCCAAGTAAGGAGGTGGCTCTGGAATGGAAGGAAGGATGGAGAAGGCTCCTCCGTTGCGAGAGCGGCAAAACGGCCCTTTTCAGGGCCACCAACTTGCCTTTTGCGGGAAGGGCGGAATTGTTGTTGTTGTTTGTGTGTGTGGACGGCTGTGATGTATGTGTGCATTTTGATTGTGGGTGGGGGGGCGCGTCAAAGCGTGTTGCGCGGGGTACGGCCACGAGGTTGGTCGCCGTGGCGTGGAATGGTGGCACGCCTCGTTGGCGTGGTTTTTGACCCATTGGTGTTGTTGGGGTGTGTGTGTGTGTTACCCGTCTGCGAGGGGGGACAGTGCGATCGGCGACTTTTGTGTCACCGTAACGACGGCCGTTTGCGGGTTTGTTTTTTTGCACATCATACATGGCGAGGGTGAAATGTGAAATGTTTTTGTTTGGTTTTTGTTTTGTTTTTTTGCCGCCCACTATTCCCTTTGCTGTACGCCGAGTTTGACAATGGTGCGACGTAACTGCAGCGTGGAGGTGTGTGAGTGACGTTGAAATGAACGTGCCATTAAGACGCATTGTTGTTGTATTGTACTGTACGTGTACGGCGACACGCACGATGATGTACCATTCGACTCTGATGTTTGATAGCCGTGTCTGACTGATTGCGTACGACGCACGCACACCGATGTCGTCATTCAAGATGCACGCTAGACGACGACGGCGGCGGCGGCGGTGGTCGTTTGTTTGGCGAATGTCTGTACACGTGTTTGTCTGTGTCCATCCGGTATGTATTTGTTTGTTTGAAAGTGTTTTGTGTGTCGGTGACGTGGTCCGATCCGTCGCCCCCTGAGTAACTGTCGATCGGCGCGATAGACCGGCGTCACGCAACTGAACCGAAGTCTTGGGCACACCCGTCATACTGTTGTACACCGTCGCGCTGAGAACGGTAACGAAAGGTTGACGTTGATCGGTCGAATGTCTGGGCAGAACGTGAGGAATGAGGCAAGAGTGCAAGGAGGGGGGGCAAAAGAGAGAGGAAGGGAAAAAGGGGAGAAACGCATTCGTAGAGCAACGGAACGTTCCCGTGTCGGAGGCGTATTGGAGCCGCACTGAAATGCGTTTAACGGCGGCGCGGCTGCAAGTGTCTGCCGTGGTGAACGTTACCTTTGACGGCTGCATTGGGCTTTGCCTTTGCTTTCGCTTTCGCTTTCGCGTTCGCTTTCGCTTTCCCGGATGTACGTAACGTTTGTTGATATGGTTCTGAGGAAGAGTGTATGACAGTGCCGTGCCGTCCATGTTCGTGTGCCCTCCCATTGTGTGTATGCTATTGTCTGTGTACTTGAATGATGTATGTAGGTGTTAGTGGACATGTTTTACCAGTGGGGGGAAATGGATCGTCGATAGTTGCCGTCACTCTGTCACGGTCGAGATGACGCACCCTCCGTACAGAAAGGTGTCGAGAAAGTGAGTGTGTGTGTGCGTCCGTGAATTGGCAGCGTTTGGAGGTGGGCGTGCCCTGCATGTGGCCCGGAAAAGGCTGTTCGTTAGGCGGTAGTGTTGTGTGGACAGGGGAGGGGCATGCGTAACGCTGCTGGCATGGCATTTCGGGAGATGGGAGGGGGCAAACGAGGAAACGAGGAGCGGCGGCCAAAGACGGGACGGGGAGGGGCGCGGTGTGGGTGGCTTGCGCCTGTGCTCGGCGTTGTGGTTTGTGCAAAAGAGGAGGAGAAAAACAATGTGAGTTGCCAGGGAGGGGAGCGGTGTTGTGTTGTGGTTGTCGTGGTGTAGCCGCAGACGCGGCTGTCAGTGAACGTGGCGAGACGGACGGATGCGCGGAGGGGCGGGGGCGGCGCATTTCGCCGGTGCCGTGCCGTGCCGTGCCTGAAAGCCGCGTGGTCGCTGTGTTGTTGGTGGCGTGGGGGCGAGGAGAGTACCGTACGGGTGTGCTTGTGCGCCGGAAATGGCACACTGCGCCCGCCCGTCTTGGAGGCTGATGGCTGTGGTGTGGAAATGGGGCGCGGTGATGTTGAAGCACAGAAAAGAAACCAAGAAAACGGAAGGCGTGATGCGGCGGTGGTGGTGAGAGCGGGAAAAACGAAACAAAAGAAAAAAAACAACAAAAAAAAGAAGGAAAAACAACAAGAAACAAAAAAGAAAACAAAAAGTCTATCAATATTAAAATGTAAATGGAAATGGACCCAGGTATAACCTCCCTGCACAAATAGCAGAGAGTCCGATGATAATAAAAATGTGCCAGAATGTTAACGTCCCTACAAAACAAACCCAACGATAATATTAATGAAAGAGTGAACCGTATGTAACATTGCAACAGACATAATGAAACCTGATAAATTGTATAAGGGCAGCAGCCGTTGACCTTTGGCCCTGTATTCAGAATAAAAAGAGCCAAAGATCGTTACCCCAATGAAAAAGACACTGAAACACGTATGTAACATAGTAGCGATGGCGAGACATTGTAGCATCTGTGACCAGAGAGTTTGCGCTGGACTGCGCGAGTGTTGCGAGCGGTTCTCAGTCAGTCAGTCAGTCTGTGTAGTTGAGGGCTGTACTCTGTCAGTAGTCGTCGCGTGCAGTACGCTAATAGTCGTCATGCAGAGCGGTCGGTCAGTAGTGGCAGCCGAGTGCGGTTGTGTGATGTAGGCGGTCGGCAACACTGGTCAAGATGGTGAATAAGGTATACTGTTAATTGATATAATCGTTAGATAATGAGAAATTGTATTTATTGTAATTATTCTCCAACAAGTTCCCCAATAATAATTTTTATTTCAAAAGCATTTTTCAAACATTTAATCTTTTATTGAACTAAAGAGTTCGTTCCACTTCTTTGAAGAAAAATGTCACTAAAATCACAAAGAAAGAGAATATTATTATTTGCAATGCAGTTCCTCCAAGCGCTGCGCAACAACCAGAGCAGAAATGTGACATCCATTTATTCGGAGGTAAGACTTTTAATTCTGATTGTTTTGCACAGGGCCAAAGACCGATATTTCGGTTTAATTGAAGTTTCTTGTCACTGAACGGACTTTTGTAAATGTTGTGTGAAGACTTTATATTTGAGTCAGATTGCGAATTGCACATTTTTGTTGCCATTTTCAATACCTCTCATTGTGGGCGAGGTTACAATTAGCGCAATGTCCATTAGCATCCGTAAATAACATTGTCCATTATTTTAAATATTGCTGGGAGGTTACAACACACACACACACAAAACAAAAAACAAAAAAAAACAAAAAATTGCATTTATATCCGCTCCTCAATTGTAGATACCCCTTACACAGCTGTGTGCAATGAATGAGTGCTGGCTGGTAATTAATTGCACTCCTTGGAGGGAAATGCCATAGGAAGTAGTCTTTAAAAAGTGAATGTTTTTCGTTAAGAGACAAAAGTTACTTTAGAAAAAAAGTAATAGTGGGGCTTTTGTTGTTGAACAAAATAAGTACAATGAACATACGTTATCAGATTTGCGCAATGCAGCGTCACACCACCTTTTGATTATAACACAATATACTATACATCGTCCCGAACCGTGACCAGAGTCGCGAGACGAGCAGAGCACGCCGCCGACGCCCGCTCAGTACAACCGTCCACCCGCTACTACTGTCGACCGACTACTACCTCTCCCGACTCGCGCTACAATATATATAACAACTGTTCCTGGCGACCCGGTGCGTGCAACTACTGTCGTCTGGCGCGGTCCAAGCGCCGACTAGCAGCGATAAAGAACTCTCTGGTCAGACAGAGATGCTGTCATGCCTCGCCATCGCTCTGGTAATGAATACATACGTGGTGCAGCGTGCGTACCACCGGAACACGCAGTGGCGGAGCCAAAGACTGTGTTGTCGAGGTCGAGTGCGAGTGGGAAGAGAGGCAGCGTCGGCACGGAGATGCAAGCGAGCGCGAGACGCACGGGGGCTGCGGCGTGGCGCGTTTGCGGTCGGCGCCTTTGGTGGCAACGGCCGGGACAAGCAGCGGTGTATGGTGTGGTGCGGGGCGGACAGGGGCGGCGGTGGACGGGGAGGAGGCGGCGCGACGACGGCATGGGGGCGAAAACGGGACGGGGGACGGCGGATGTTGAGAGGCGTCACGCGCGGACAGGACACAGACACAGAGACACACAGATTGGAAAGGGAGGGTGCGCGGTAGTAGTTGGGAATGTGCGTACCGTGCGGGATGGGAGTGGGCGAGGAACACGGTCGTGGCCCCTGTTTTGGGTGCGTGTGATGACGTCGGTGTGTTGTGGGAAGGGAAGGTGCTGTGGCGGCGGCGCGTAATGGGCGTAGGCCGAAAAGAGAAAGGAACGTGGGCAGTGTGTTGGCAAGCGTCGGTTCGACTGCGACGTTGATGGGCAGGGCAGGGCAAGGTTAATGGTGGTAGGAGTAGGCGTGTGGGCGCAAAAAATCTGCCGCTGCAGGCGGTGCCGTAACCGCCATGGCGGGAAGGAGAGAGGGCCAAAGAAAGAAAGAAAGAAAGAAGAAAACAAAAAAAAAAAAAGGAGGGGGGGGGGCGAAAGTGGAGAGGCGGTGGTGTGAGAAGGGCGGGGGCGGAAGGAAGGCAGGAAGGACAAGAGGCGAGGCGACGGCTTGCTTTGTGTATCGGTCGGTCTCTGGCTATGCTTCGTTTTCTGCAGCAGGGTCGGTGCGCGGCGTGGCTCGCGGCAGTGGGAACGCCTGGTGGCTGGACGGCCAGCAATGCGGTTGGATGGGCGGCCACAGCACCGCACCTGTGCCCGAGGAGGAGACGCTGGCGGCGGGCCCTGAGGTGAGGCCGGCTCGGCTGGGGCTGTGGATGTGTAGGTGTGCGCCGCTGCTGCAACAACGAGTAAAACGCGAGAAGAAGGGATGGCGGTAGAGAGGAAAAAAAGAAAAAGGTCGTGTTGTGTTGATGCGCAGGCAGACGCGTACAGAGGGACGAGCCCGGTCTGCAGCAGGGTGTGGCCGTGCCGAGTGCAGAGCAGCGGCGGCTCGGTTCGGTTCGGCCCGGCCCGGCGGGCCGCGCTGTTGTCGCGGACGTGAGCGCCCCCTGGCGGGTGGCCGGAGGCGGCGCGGCGTGTTGGACGTGTGGCTGGTGGCAGTGCACAATTTGCGAGTGGCTGGCGGTGTGGTGTGGCGGTTGGCGCGTCGGGCGGCGGAGAGGTATGTGTTGCGGGCGCCCTTTGCTGCGCTGCGTCGTTGCGTGTGCCGTACAGGGCGGGCGCTTGTCGACTGTGTGGGCGGTGTGGCGAATTGGCGTGAAACGGCTGCCGAGAGGTGTGTGGTAGCGAGCCGGTCGGTGGTGTCAGTGCGAAGGGGAATGTGCGTGCGTTTGGCGGTTTCGGTGTGCTTTTTGCGGCGTGAGAGTGGGAATTAGTGGGGCCGGCTGTTGTGTTGGTTCCTTGTGTCTTGTGTCGCGTAGCTTGATGGCAACGTGGAAGGACGCCGGTTTCGTTTCGAGCCTTGCGTGTGGTTGTCGACGTTGACTGGTTGGCGTGTGCCGATGCACGTGCATGTGTGGGTCGCGAGTGCGTTTTTGGCTGGCTGTGTGTGTGTGTGTGTGTTTTGGGGGGGAAGGGGGAGGCGGTGGTGAAAGTGCAGTCGTTGCCACGGGCGTCGTCGGGTGGGGCTGGGGCTGTGCGTCGTGGCGGAAAGGTGGTAGGTTGCGGGAAGCGAGCCCGTCGTTGACGGTGTCGCGTGAGTTGTGAATCGAGTGGGGCGCGGGGCGCGGGACAGGAGCAGCGTGCCGCTGCGTCGTGGTCGTCAGCAGAGGCTGTGCGTGTGCTTGTCCTTTTTGTGGGCGGTTCGTGCGAGGCGTTTTTGTTTTGTGTTGCCCTAGTTGTTAGTTTATTTTGTTTGTGTTTGTTATTTTGAGACGACGACTGGTTGGTGGCGTGCGCGCGAAGTGGCGGTGTGCGCTTCCCGTGTCGTTTGTGTTGTTTGGTTTTTTTGTTTTTGTGTGTTTTTGTTTTTTTTTTTTTTTTTTTTTTTTTTTTTGCACTGGGCCCCGGTGGGTGGGTGCGTGTGTGTCGATTGCCGGCTGGCGAAAGGTGCGCCATCGGCGGGGTGGGTCGCCGGCACAAGTAGAGGCGGCGGCGTTGTTGCTGTTGTTGTGTGGTGTTTGTTTTGTTCGGCTGTGTCGGCGAGCTGTGTTGCGGTGCGTGTGAATGGTGGTGCAAAAGTGCTGGCGTTGGGGCTGCGACTGCGACGGCGACGGCGGCGAGCCGCGGGCGCGCCATTGATAGTGATGTTGTGAACAGCGGCTGTGTACGGTAGTGGTGTTGTTGTAGCACGACGTGCATCCGGGCCGGCGCGGAAAGCGCAGTTGCGGGCGGTTGCCCTTCGGTGCCAGCCATGTCGCGTGAGCGGCGGGTTGCTCTGGTGTCGACACGTGGTGCTCTGGGTTGTTGTGTGGTGCCCTTTGGCCGGTGGGGGTGGTTCGCGTGTGTCTCGTTCGCGCTCGGTGTCTGGTCGTGGTCGTGCTGCTCCCCCGTCTGTCGGCGGTTTCCGACGTCGTCTGTACGTTTTTGTTCGTTTGCGGCGTGCCTGCCGACGTCGTCCCGTCGCGACCTTTCAACCGAAAGTGTGGCGCCCGAAGGTGAACGAACGTAACCCTGACCTCGGCGCTTTACGCTGAGCCGAGCGAACCGAACCGAACCTAACCTGTGGTGTGGCGAGGTGAGCTCAGCCTGTGAGCCCCTAACGTCTACGTAAGGTAAGCTGTCCGGCTCACGCCTCACGTTTTTGAACGCTTTTTTAACCTACGTTTGACGCTTCTTAACCTAGCACTGACCCCTTAACCTAACGTGTAACCTAACCTAACCTAACCTAACCTAACCTAACCTAACCTAACCTAACCTAACCTCTGACGCCTGACGTGTTTGAATGCTTAACCTAAGTTTGACGCTTAACCTAACCCAAGTCCCCTTAACCTAACCCACGTCCACCTAACCTAACCTAACCTAACGTAGACGTGTAAACGTAATGTGTAACGCGTAACGTGTAAGGTCGGCTGTCGTGTGTGCTTGACGGCAGATTGGGTTGGTCTGTAGATTCGGATTGCGGTTTGCCTCGGTCGAGGGGTTGGGTCGGAAGCGGCGAGGGGCGGCGGCGCCTGTTGCGCAGGCGGCGTCCGTTTGCGGCGGGCAATTGTTGAGAAACGGCTGTGAATGTTGGCGGGCGAGAGGAGGAGGACGGCGCGCGATGTGGCCCGACGGCTGCGGGCCGATCGGGAAACGGCGGGAGGGCGACGGAAGGCGATGGGGCGGCGGAGGCGCGTTTGCACGGCCGTCATCGCCGCACGCCTCGGCTTGTGTGGCTGTGGCGCCGGCCGCGCTGGCCGGGCTGCCGCGGCGACGGTGTGGGAGTTTTGCCGAAGGTTTGGCCATTGTGGCGGGTCGTCGGCTGGGGCTGTGGGGGCGGCATTTGGGCGGGGGCGGCGATTCTCGGCGGGCCGACCCAGGCTGTAGCGCGCGGTAGCTGCAGTTTGGCCGTGGTTTGCGGCGCTGCCGTGGCGACTGGTTGGCGACTGTGGTGTGGCTGTGTGTAGCCCCATCCTCGGTGGTTTGAAAGGCGCGGGCGGTTGTGGCGCAGGTTTGGGGCTGCTCCGCACAGGCTGTCGGACGTTGGGCGGTAGCAAGCGCGGGAGGCGCGGCGCGGCGGCGCGCAGAGTGGCGGCCGCTCTCTCGGCCGTCCGCGCCCGCCCGCGACACTGGCTGGGCCTACCGACATACCCAGGTGCTACTTACGCATGATCAACAGCTTCATGACAAACAGACGATTTTTTGTAAAAATAAACGGGCAAAGATCTGAAACCAAGACCTTGGAGGAAGGGATTCCTCAGGGATCGGTACTGTCTCCCACCCTCTTCACAGTGTACGTGAATGACATTCCAAAAACAGAGGATACAGTACTGGCCCAATTCGCCGATGACACGGCAATACTGACAAGCCACAGAAGACTAGACACCACAATGAGACGACTACAAGAACAAACTAACCTAACTGAAAAGTGGGCAAAGCTAAATAAAATAAAAATTAACGCAGAAAAGACCAAAGCCATCCTGTTCACAAGACGCAGACCGGACATACAAGACAGAATACAACTCAACGGACATAGAATCAACTGGACAAACAAAGTAAAATATCTAGGAGTCACACTTGACAAGAAAATGTTATTCACTGACCACATCAAGGAGAAGAAGATGAAAATCACAAGGGCAATCCACGCTATCTACCCACTTCTGACAAGCAAAGAAATGACAACCAGGACTAAGATGCGGATTTACAAGGCAATAATACAGCCGGCCATCCTGTACGGGTGCTCCGCATGGGGCATCACGTGCAAGACGAACATCAAGAAACTGCAGACACTCCAGAACAGGTGCCTAAAACTCACCCTACACGCACCTCCATGGACCAGCACAGAGGCAATCCACAGGGAGCTCGAGATGCCACGAATAGCTGAACAAATCGAAGAAGCCACCAGGAAACTGGTGACAAAGATAGAGAGACTCAGACCCACGAACAACAGGCTTGAAGACATCGCCACGGTGGAACCAACCGCCTGGCACAAAGTCAAGGTACCTCTATCAATCATTAGGAACCAACAATAGTAAGCACCTACAGAGGAACCGATGAGAGTGAAGAAAGAACACAAACAAGTAGAATACAAGAAACAATACTCAAAGCCCATCAACCACCATTAAATGAGGACCACAAAAGGGCGAAAGTGTCCACAGTGAGTCCCAAAGCGCTGAAAAAGGAGACCCCATTATTTGTTCTTGCTAATAAATAAATGGAGCCCCCAATTAAGAAAAACCTATCCTGCACACACGGGGGACCAAGCTGCTAAGGAGCTAGAACCCCAGCCATCGCACAAACAAAAAAAAAAAAAAAAAAAAAAAAAAAAAAGTGATTCTCTGCTCTGCTGCTGTGCTGTGCTTGCGTGCCTGCCTGCCGTCCCGCTCGCTCTCGCTGTGTGTTACGCGCGTCGTCGAAATGGCAGATCAGGCGGCTACGAACGAGACTGCTGCGGCACCCGCCGCCACCGGCACTACGAAGAAGGCCAAGTCTGCGTCGTCTGCGAAGAAGCCGCGCGCCAAGCCTGCGCACCCGCGCACCTCTGAGATGGTGACGGCCGCCATCAAGAGTCTGAAGGAGCGCGGCGGGTCGTCGCTGCAGGCGATCAAGAAGTACATAGCCGCGCACTACAAGCTGGACGCGGAGAAGCTGGCGCCGTTTATCAAGAAGTACCTCAAGTCGGCCGTCGTGGCGGGCGAGCTGGTGCAGACGAAGGGGAAGGGCGCGTCCGGCTCGTTCAAGCTTGCCGGCGCCGGCGGCGGGGGGGCGGCCGAGGGCGGCAAGGCTCGTGCTGGCGGTGCCAAGAAGAAGCGCGCCGCTCCGGCCAGCAAGGAGAAGAAGGGCGCCCGTGCGGCCGGCGCAAAGAAGGCTGGTGGCGTGAAGGCGGCGACCGGTCGGAAGGCGGGCGCCGCCAAGAAGGCGTCTGCGGCGTCGGCCGCGCCCGCGGGTGCGAAGAAGGCGGCTGCGGCCAAGCCGGCCAAGGCCAAGTCGCCGTCGAAGGCGAAGAAGGCCGCCAAGGTTCCGACGAAGAAGCCGAAGGCGCCGCGCCCGAAGAAGGCGACGACGCCGTCTAAGGCGAAGGCTTCGCCCAAGAAGAAGAAGTAGAGTAGAGGAGAAAGAGATGGGAGAAAGGAAGGGTTTGGCGCTTGACTCCGTCGTCCCCACCCCCCGTCGTCGTCTAGTGGCGCGCAAGAGACGCGCGGCCCAAAACGGCCCTTCTCAGGGCCATCAAAGCACGTCGGGGAAGGTTTTGATTGTCGTGTTGCGTTTGGTGTGGGTGTCTGTCTGGCGTTTCTGTATGCCCGTGGGGATGCTGTTTGCGTGCCGTGGTGGTTGGATTGCGGGGGTCGGTGGCGGGTGTGGGCGGCGGTAGCGGTAAGCGGTGTTGTTGTTGTTGTCGTGGTTGATTGTCGCCGTGTTTGTGGCGGCGGCCGACGGTTGGTTTTTCTGTCACGTTGTTTTGTTTGAATACGTTGGTTGGCTTGCCTGCGTTCGTTCGTCTCGGATGTCTGTCTTGTCGAGTCGTGTCTGGTCTTTGTTTTGTTTTGTTCCTTTGTGTGTGTGTGTGTGTGTGTTATGTTTTGCAACGGGGGGCACGTTGAGATGTGGAAGGAGTCGGCGGGGATTTCGGTGGCGCGTAGAGCGAGCGAGCGCGCGCGCCTGCCTGGCCGTTGGCCGTCGGAGTGGAGTGCGGGTTTTTTTTGTTTTCGAAACGAAAGCGGCGGCCGGCCAGCCACCCGTGCGGTGTGACGTCGGCCGTTGGGTATTGTGCGCTTTGAGCGCCGGGGAGGGATGATGTGTGATTGTTGCGCGCTGCTAGCAGGCAGGCAGAGTGAGCGGGTGTGGCGGACGGACGGGAAGTGGTGGTTTTTTTTTGTTTTTGGGTTGCGGGGCGAGAGGCAGGCGACCGACAAAGTTTGCTCGCGACGGAGAGATGTTAGTGGCCCTGAAAAGGGCCGTTTTTGTTTGTGCGGTGCGGTGCGGTGCGGTGCCGCGGCGCGGTTTAGGCGCGCTCGCCGCGGATGCGGCGCGCGAGCTGGATGTCCTTGGGCATGATGGTGACGCGCTTGGCGTGGATTGCGCACAGGTTGGTGTCTTCGAAGAGGCCGACGAGGTAGGCCTCGCTGGCCTCCTGCAGGGCCATGACTGCGGAGCTCTGGAAGCGCAGGTCGGTCTTGAAGTCCTGGGCGATCTCGCGCACTAGGCGCTGGAATGGCAGCTTGCGGATGAGCAGCTCTGTGCTCTTCTGGTAGCGCCTGATTTCTCGCAGGGCGACGGTGCCCGGCCTGTAGCGGTGGGGCTTCTTGACGCCTCCGGTGGCGGGCGCGCTCTTCCTCGCCGCCTTGGTGGCGAGCTGTTTGCGCGGCGCCTTTCCGCCGGTGGACTTGCGGGCCGTTTGCTTTGTGCGGGCCATGGCGGTAGCGGTAGCGGTAGCGGTAGCGGAGCGGCGTGCGTGGAGGTTAGGTGCGGCGCGGCGTCCGGTGCTGCCTTGACAACGGGCCCGCGCGCCTCCGTGCTGCGCTTATATGCCCTCGGTTGCGCGTGGTGGGGGGAGGGCGGGCCAGAGTCTATATAGGGGGGCGGCGGGCGCGCTGGGCGCAGACCGCGAACCGGACGCCAAGGCAAACGCACTGGCGGACGCGTTCGCTGCAAATTTCACAACAATTGAAGAGCCCGTCGACGAGGAACACTTGCGCCTAGTAGCGGACCGCCTGCCTGTATTTCTCCGCGAACGCGCGGAGGACGACGAGATACAGCCCGTCTCGCCGGAAGAGGTCCAGCTGCAACTTCGCCACCTGCAACGCAAGAAAGCAGGCGGACCAGATAACGTCACCAACATGTTGCTGATGCAGCTTCCCGACGCCGCAGCACACCATCTTGCGGCAATCTTTAACGGGATACTGCGCACCAGCGTATACCCATCTTGCTGGAAGCATGCGGAGGTAGTTGCTCTTCCCAAGCCAGGGAAGGACACTCGCTTGGCTAAAAACTACCGCCCCATCAGCCTCCTGCCAGCAACATCAAAGGTATTCGAAAGGCTCTACCTGGTCCGCCTGCTGGCCCACGTAAACGCCGAAGGACTTCTCCCCGACGAGCAGTTCGGTTTTCGTCGGGAGCACGCGACGACGCACCAGCTGCTGCGCCTGACGGAGGAAGCGTTCGGAGCCGTTGACCGACGTAAGTATTTCGGCGCTCTCTTGCTGGACGTGTCTCGTGCCTTTGACTCCGTGTGGCATGACGGCCTCCTGTACAAGCTACTTGTGCAGGGGGTACCTGTGTCGCACGTGAGGCTCCTGCAGAGCTATCTGCAGGAAAGGACGTTTCACGTCCGCGCAGCCAGTGGAATTTCCACGGAGCGCCGAATACTTGCGGGTGTACCTCAAGGCTCGGTCATCGGTCCGACGCTGTACTCCCTCTACACCGCCGACCTGCCACGCACGAACCGCGTCCAGACGGCGCTTTATGCTGACGACACGGCGATCTACAGCAGCAGCTGGAGCGTCGACGTCCTGCAGCGGCGTCTACAGGCGGCCACCGACGAGCTCACCGAGTGGGCAAAGAAGTGGCGCCTCGCCTACAATGGCGAGAAGAGTCAGGCGATTATCATAGCTAGTCGCCCCTTCCGCCACGACGCGCCAACAGTATCGGTGTGTGGAGTGCCAGTCGAATGGAATGACACAGCCAAATACTTAGGCGTCACTTTAGACCGGCGGCTTACATGGCGGCAACATGTTGAAAACATCAGGGGCAAGGCGCTGGGTAGATTGAGGCTGCTCTACCCGGTGCTCAACCCCACGTCAACGCTGCCAGAAGACGTCGGTCTTACGCTGTACAAGGCCGCCATACGACCGCTGCTGGAATACGCAGCGGTCGTGTGGGGAAACACGGCCGATACAAACCTGAAGCGCCTGCAGACGATCCAAAACAGGGCGCTACGACTGGCACTTCACCTGCCCAAGGACTTCCCCACGGAGGAGCTTCACCGCGTCGCTGCCGTCCAACCTCTACGCCAGAGGTTTAAGGACGCAGCGACAACATTCTACGATAAAGCCGAGAGGTCGACCAACCAACTGGTAAGAAGACTCGGCAGCCGACCACACTGGCGGGCGTCATTACGCTGGCCAGACCTGCTGCGCCGGTAAGAGTGATGCAGCAACCATAACAACATTTGTCCCCGTGCAGGACAGCTTAGGAACTCAAACGCATACCCCATAACTTTAACAAACTTAATGTAGGAAAAATAGCGCTAGGCTATTAAAACCTACACCTTAAACATGTGGAACACACTAACACCGTTTCACACATTAGCACACAGGCTGGGCGCAGACCGTAGCCGACTCGCCAGCCGCTGCAGCTGCTGTTTGTGCACGTTTTGCTTTGCCCGAGGAAGGAAGGATGACAGGCCGCGGCAAGGGAGGAAAGGGGCTCGGCAAGGGTGGCGCCAAGCGGCACCGCAAGGTGTTGCGCGACAACATCCAGGGCATCACGAAGCCCGCCATCCGCCGCCTGGCTCGCAGGGGCGGCGTGAAGCGCATCTCTGGTCTGATCTACGAGGAGACCCGCGGGGTGCTGAAGGTGTTCCTGGAGAACGTGATCCGCGACGCGGTGACGTACACTGAGCACGCCAAGCGCAAGACTGTGACGGCCATGGACGTGGTGTACGCCCTGAAGAGGCAGGGGCGCACCCTGTACGGTTTCGGCGGTTAGGCTGCGTCGCAGCGGGCGCTGGCCTTCCCGCGGCCGTGCTTGTGGGTGGGAGAGACTAGAAAACGGCCCTTTTCAGGGCCACCACACTGTTCGGAAGTTGAAAAGTGCGAAAGAGTCTGTGTTGTTGTTGCTGCGTGTGTGCGCTGTGTTGTTTGTTTGTTTCTTTCTTTCTTTCCGTTTGAGCGACGTGATGTGACTGGGAGGGGAGAAGGAAAGGAAACGTGTCATGTGGCTGGCTGTGTGTGGAGCTGCTTCGTTTGTGTGTTTGTTATTGTGTGTCTTTGTATCGATCGCGACGGAGATGGCGGGCTGTGTGTTGTTGTGCGAGAGGCGGTGATTATTTGCTTGCGTGGTTTGGCTCTGTGTGTTTGTTTGCGGCGGCGGCGTTGGGGTTTCCGAGGCAAGGCGTGTGGGCATAGGCGGCCGGATCAGCTGTTTCGTTCGTGTCGACGGCCGTTGCGCGCGGGAGTGGAGGGCGGTGTGTCGACACGCCTCCCTTTAACAATGGTCATTATTGCTGCCGTTGTCGGTTTGGAAGGCGACTGCGACCGTGCAAAATGTGTGTGTGTGTGTGTGTGTTTTGGGCCACACGGGCTGTGTGGACGACAAGATGGCGGACGTGCGCCGGCGGCGGCTGTGCTGTGACGGTGCAAAGTTAAAACAAAACAAGGTGCGGCGAGGACGACTGAAATTTTGCTTTGGACGTAGGTTTGTGTGGTGGCCCTGAAAAGGGCCGATTGTTGTGGGCCGAGCCGGCAAAGCGCGTTGCGTGCAGGGGAGCACGCGGCGGCTGCGATTGCCTGGCCTCCTTTAGGCCTTCTTCTCGGTCTTCTTTGGCAGCAGGACGGCCTGGATGTTGGGCAGGACACCACCCTGTGCGATGGTGACGCCCGACAGGAGCTTGTTGAGCTCCTCGTCGTTGCGGATGGCAAGCTGCAGGTGGCGCGGGATGATGCGCGTCTTCTTGTTGTCGCGGGCCGCGTTTCCGGCCAGCTCGAGCACCTCAGCCGCGAGGTACTCCATGACGGCGGCGAGGTAGACGGGCGCCCCGGCGCCGACGCGCTCTGCGTAGTTTCCCTTGCGCAGGAGGCGGTGGATTCTGCCGACCGGGAACTGGAGCCCAGCCCTGCTTGAGCGGGACTTTGACTTGCCCTTGACTTTGCCTCCCTTTCCGCGTCCGGACATGGCGATGGGCTAGCGACGGTGCACACGAAACGGAAACGAAAACGACCGGTGCGAGCGGCAGCGAGTCGAGCAGCGGAGTGCGTGCCGGCGCAGCAGCACACTCTAATTTCTTCCTCTGTCTTTAGAGAGAGGATGTTTACTGCGAAGGTTTTTGTCCTATTCGGACATTTCCTTCAATTTTTGGTTAGTTTTTGGATGTGCCTATCTTTTGTTATTTCTGTTCTTTAGAGTATTATGTGTTTCTCTTCTGTCACTCTAGTGGTGACGGCTTTTTTGTTTTCTATTTATTTATTTATATATATATTTTTTTTTTTTTTATTTTAAGCTACGAGTAATGCCTTTGGTCTTTTGTATCGGTCTGGTACGTTATTGTACCGACCAAGTGAGTTTATTAGATCGTTTGGCGACCTTTCCGCGTTGGCGTAGAACTGCTCCGCCAGGGTACGGAATCGCGTGCTTAATTTTACAATGTCGGCCGCTATGTGGAGGTCTTCCGTCGGGAAGCGCGGCGGTGTGTGTAGGGCTCTTCTGAGCGCTCTGTTTTGAATTTTTTGTAGCCGTTCTACCGTCGATCTAGCAGCGTAACCCCATACTGGGCACGCATACTCCAGTATCGGTCTAATTAGACTTCGATATACGGCTACTCCTGTGCTCGGGTCAAGGGAACTTGTACTGTTGAGTATTGGGTAAAGGATCTGCATCCTGCCTAGGGCCTTTTTGCGAACCTCCTCGATGTGGCACTTCCAAGTCAGACGCTTGTCTAGTGTCACACCGAGGTACCTCGCAGAGTTTCTCCAGGGGAGGTTTTGGCCCTGCAGGTGCAGCATTTGGTAGGGTCTTCTGGGGGGGCGGCGTTTACCGAGACGTCTAGTCATCAGCATGGCTTGTGTTTTCTCGGAGTTAAGTGAGATTCGCCATTGTTTGGCCCATTCGTCTGTCTTGTTCAGGGCGGTTTGAAGACGTCTCGTGACCAGGTTCCTGTTTGTTGAGCAGGAGAAGAATGCAGTGTCATCAGCATACTGTGCTGTTTGTACGTGTTGTGCCGGCGCAGCCGGGGTGGGGGTGCTTTATGGGCTCGGGTGCGGCGGCCGGTTGCGCGCGCGCCCCATTGGTCGGCGGCCGCAACAGGGCGAGCTGGTAAAGGTGCGGCGGCGGCTGGCGGCGGGTGCCACTGTGTGGGGAGACGCTGACTAGAGCGGAGCGCTTGCTACTGGTGTTGCTGCTGCCGTACGTTGGTTCGAGATGCCGCCCAAGACTAGCGGGAAGGCCGCCAAGAAGGCTGGCAAGGCGCAGAAGAACATTTCGAAGGGCGACAAGAAGAAGAAGCGCAAGAGGAAGGAGAGCTATGCCATCTACATCTACAAGGT
Organism: Schistocerca americana; assembly: GCF_021461395.2. Lineage (NCBI taxonomy): Eukaryota > Metazoa > Arthropoda > Insecta > Orthoptera > Acrididae > Schistocerca > Schistocerca americana. The sequence goes on along the minus strand of NW_025725394.1, from coordinate 525,680 downwards.
GCTGAAGCAGGTGCACCCTGACACGGGCATCTCGTCGAAGGCGATGAGCATCATGAACAGCTTCGTGAACGACATTTTCGAGCGCATTGCGGCCGAGGCTTCTCGCCTGGCGCACTACAACAAGCGCTCGACCATCACGTCCCGCGAGATCCAGACCGCTGTGCGGCTGTTGCTGCCTGGCGAGCTGGCCAAGCACGCCGTGAGCGAGGGCACGAAGGCGGTGACCAAGTACACGAGCTCCAAGTAAGGAGGTGGCTCTGGAATGGAAGGAAGGATGGAGAAGGCTCCTCCGTTGCGAGAGCGGCAAAACGGCCCTTTTCAGGGCCACCAACTTGCCTTTTGCGGGAAGGGCGGAATTGTTGTTGTTGTTTGTGTGTGTGGACGGCTGTGATGTATGTGTGCATTTTGATTGTGGGTGGGGGGGCGCGTCAAAGCGTGTTGCGCGGGGTACGGCCACGAGGTTGGTCGCCGTGGCGTGGAATGGTGGCACGCCTCGTTGGCGTGGTTTTTGACCCATTGGTGTTGTTGGGGTGTGTGTGTGTGTTACCCGTCTGCGAGGGGGGACAGTGCGATCGGCGACTTTTGTGTCACCGTAACGACGGCCGTTTGCGGGTTTGTTTTTTTGCACATCATACATGGCGAGGGTGAAATGTGAAATGTTTTTGTTTGGTTTTTGTTTTGTTTTTTTGCCGCCCACTATTCCCTTTGCTGTACGCCGAGTTTGACAATGGTGCGACGTAACTGCAGCGTGGAGGTGTGTGAGTGACGTTGAAATGAACGTGCCATTAAGACGCATTGTTGTTGTATTGTACTGTACGTGTACGGCGACACGCACGATGATGTACCATTCGACTCTGATGTTTGATAGCCGTGTCTGACTGATTGCGTACGACGCACGCACACCGATGTCGTCATTCAAGATGCACGCTAGACGACGACGGCGGCGGCGGCGGTGGTCGTTTGTTTGGCGAATGTCTGTACACGTGTTTGTCTGTGTCCATCCGGTATGTATTTGTTTGTTTGAAAGTGTTTTGTGTGTCGGTGACGTGGTCCGATCCGTCGCCCCCTGAGTAACTGTCGATCGGCGCGATAGACCGGCGTCACGCAACTGAACCGAAGTCTTGGGCACACCCGTCATACTGTTGTACACCGTCGCGCTGAGAACGGTAACGAAAGGTTGACGTTGATCGGTCGAATGTCTGGGCAGAACGTGAGGAATGAGGCAAGAGTGCAAGGAGGGGGGGCAAAAGAGAGAGGAAGGGAAAAAGGGGAGAAACGCATTCGTAGAGCAACGGAACGTTCCCGTGTCGGAGGCGTATTGGAGCCGCACTGAAATGCGTTTAACGGCGGCGCGGCTGCAAGTGTCTGCCGTGGTGAACGTTACCTTTGACGGCTGCATTGGGCTTTGCCTTTGCTTTCGCTTTCGCTTTCGCGTTCGCTTTCGCTTTCCCGGATGTACGTAACGTTTGTTGATATGGTTCTGAGGAAGAGTGTATGACAGTGCCGTGCCGTCCATGTTCGTGTGCCCTCCCATTGTGTGTATGCTATTGTCTGTGTACTTGAATGATGTATGTAGGTGTTAGTGGACATGTTTTACCAGTGGGGGGAAATGGATCGTCGATAGTTGCCGTCACTCTGTCACGGTCGAGATGACGCACCCTCCGTACAGAAAGGTGTCGAGAAAGTGAGTGTGTGTGTGCGTCCGTGAATTGGCAGCGTTTGGAGGTGGGCGTGCCCTGCATGTGGCCCGGAAAAGGCTGTTCGTTAGGCGGTAGTGTTGTGTGGACAGGGGAGGGGCATGCGTAACGCTGCTGGCATGGCATTTCGGGAGATGGGAGGGGGCAAACGAGGAAACGAGGAGCGGCGGCCAAAGACGGGACGGGGAGGGGCGCGGTGTGGGTGGCTTGCGCCTGTGCTCGGCGTTGTGGTTTGTGCAAAAGAGGAGGAGAAAAACAATGTGAGTTGCCAGGGAGGGGAGCGGTGTTGTGTTGTGGTTGTCGTGGTGTAGCCGCAGACGCGGCTGTCAGTGAACGTGGCGAGACGGACGGATGCGCGGAGGGGCGGGGGCGGCGCATTTCGCCGGTGCCGTGCCGTGCCGTGCCTGAAAGCCGCGTGGTCGCTGTGTTGTTGGTGGCGTGGGGGCGAGGAGAGTACCGTACGGGTGTGCTTGTGCGCCGGAAATGGCACACTGCGCCCGCCCGTCTTGGAGGCTGATGGCTGTGGTGTGGAAATGGGGCGCGGTGATGTTGAAGCACAGAAAAGAAACCAAGAAAACGGAAGGCGTGATGCGGCGGTGGTGGTGAGAGCGGGAAAAACAAAACAAAAGAAAAAAAACAACAAAAAAAAAGAAGGAAAAACAACAAGAAACAAAAAAGAAAACAAAAAGTCTATCAATATTAAAATGTAAATGGAAATGGACCCAGGTATAACCTCCCTGCACAAATAGCAGAGAGTCCGATGATAATAAAAATGTGCCAGAATGTTAACGTCCCTACAAAACAAACCCAACGATAATATTAATGAAAGAGTGAACCGTATGTAACATTGCAACAGACATAATGAAACCTGATAAATTGTATAAGGGCAGCAGCCGTTGACCTTTGGCCCTGTATTCAGAATAAAAAGAGCCAAAGATCGTTACCCCAATGAAAAAGACACTGAAACACGTATGTAACATAGTAGCGATGGCGAGACATTGTAGCATCTGTGACCAGAGAGTTTGCGCTGGACTGCGCGAGTGTTGCGAGCGGTTCTCAGTCAGTCAGTCAGTCTGTGTAGTTGAGGGCTGTACTCTGTCAGTAGTCGTCGCGTGCAGTACGCTAATAGTCGTCATGCAGAGCGGTCGGTCAGTAGTAGCAGCCGAGTGCGGTTGTGTGATGTAGGCGGTCGGCAACACTGGTCAAGATGGTGAATAAGGTATACTGTTAATTGATATAATCGTTAGATAATGAGAAATTGTATTTATTGTAATTATTCTCCAACAAGTTCCCCAATAATAATTTTTATTTCAAAAGCATTTTTCAAACATTTAATCTTTTATTGAACTAAAGAGTTCGTTCCACTTCTTTGAAGAAAAATGTCACTAAAATCACAAAGAAAGAGAATATTATTATTTGCAATGCAGTTCCTCCAAGCGCTGCGCAACAACCAGAGCAGAAATGTGACATCCATTTATTCGGAGGTAAGACTTTTAATTCTGATTGTTTTGCACAGGGCCAAAGACCGATATTTCGGTTTAATTGAAGTTTCTTGTCACTGAACGGACTTTTGTAAATGTTGTGTGAAGACTTTATATTTGAGTCAGATTGCGAATTGCACATTTTTGTTGCCATTTTCAATACCTCTCATTGTGGGCGAGGTTACAATTAGCGCAATGTCCATTAGCATCCGTAAATAACATTGTCCATTATTTTAAATATTGCTGGGAGGTTACAACACACACACACACAAAACAAAAAACAAAAAAAAACAAAAAATTGCATTTATATCCGCTCCTCAATTGTAGATACCCCTTACACAGCTGTGTGCAATGAATGAGTGCTGGCTGGTAATTAATTGCACTCCTTGGAGGGAAATGCCATAGGAAGTAGTCTTTAAAAAGTGAATGTTTTTCGTTAAGAGACAAAAGTTACTTTAGAAAAAAAGTAATAGTGGGGCTTTTGTTGTTGAACAAAATAAGTACAATGAACATACGTTATCAGATTTGCGCAATGCAGCGTCACACCACCTTTTGATTATAACACAATATACTATACATCGTCCCGAACCGTGACCAGAGTCGCGAGACGAGCAGAGCACGCCGCCGACGCCCGCTCAGTACAACCGTCCACCCGCTACTACTGTCGACCGACTACTACCTCTCCCGACTCGCGCTACAATATATATAACAACTGTTCCTGGCGACCCGGTGCGTGCAACTACTGTCGTCTGGCGCGGTCCAAGCGCCGACTAGCAGCGATAAAGAACTCTCTGGTCAGACAGAGATGCTGTCATGCCTCGCCATCGCTCTGGTAATGAATACATACGTGGTGCAGCGTGCGTACCACCGGAACACGCAGTGGCGGAGCCAAAGACTGTGTTGTCGAGGTCGAGTGCGAGTGGGAAGAGAGGCAGCGTCGGCACGGAGATGCAAGCGAGCGCGAGACGCACGGGGGCTGCGGCGTGGCGCGTTTGCGGTCGGCGCCTTTGGTGGCAACGGCCGGGACAAGCAGCGGTGTATGGTGTGGTGCGGGGCGGACAGGGGCGGCGGTGGACGGGGAGGAGGCGGCGCGACGACGGCATGGGGGCGAAAACGGGACGGGGGACGGCGGATGTTGAGAGGCGTCACGCGCGGACAGGACACAGACACAGAGACACACAGATTGGAAAGGGAGGGTGCGCGGTAGTAGTTGGGAATGTGCGTACCGTGCGGGATGGGAGTGGGCGAGGAACACGGTCGTGGCCCCTGTTTTGGGTGCGTGTGATGACGTCGGTGTGTTGTGGGAAGGGAAGGTGCTGTGGCGGCGGCGCGTAATGGGCGTAGGCCGAAAAGAGAAAGGAACGTGGGCAGTGTGTTGGCAAGCGTCGGTTCGACTGCGACGTTGATGGGCAGGGCAGGGCAAGGTTAATGGTGGTAGGAGTAGGCGTGTGGGCGCAAAAAATCTGCCGCTGCAGGCGGTGCCGTAACCGCCATGGCGGGAAGGAGAGAGGGCCAAAGAAAGAAAGAAAGAAAGAAGAAAACAAAAAAAAAAAAAGGAGGGGGGGGGGGCGAAAGTGGAGAGGCGGTGGTGTGAGAAGGGCGGGGGCGGAAGGAAGGCAGGAAGGACAAGAGGCGAGGCGACGGCTTGCTTTGTGTATCGGTCGGTCTCTGGCTATGCTTCGTTTTCTGCAGCAGGGTCGGTGCGCGGCGTGGCTCGCGGCAGTGGGAACGCCTGGTGGCTGGACGGCCAGCAATGCGGTTGGATGGGCGGCCACAGCACCGCACCTGTGCCCGAGGAGGAGACGCTGGCGGCGGGCCCTGAGGTGAGGCCGGCTCGGCTGGGGCTGTGGATGTGTAGGTGTGCGCCGCTGCTGCAACAACGAGTAAAACGCGAGAAGAAGGGATGGCGGTAGAGAGGAAAAAAAGAAAAAGGTCGTGTTGTGTTGATGCGCAGGCAGACGCGTACAGAGGGACGAGCCCGGTCTGCAGCAGGGTGTGGCCGTGCCGAGTGCAGAGCAGCGGCGGCTCGGTTCGGTTCGGCCCGGCCCGGCGGGCCGCGCTGTTGTCGCGGACGTGAGCGCCCCCTGGCGGGTGGCCGGAGGCGGCGCGGCGTGTTGGACGTGTGGCTGGTGGCAGTGCACAATTTGCGAGTGGCTGGCGGTGTGGTGTGGCGGTTGGCGCGTCGGGCGGCGGAGAGGTATGTGTTGCGGGCGCCCTTTGCTGCGCTGCGTCGTTGCGTGTGCCGTACAGGGCGGGCGCTTGTCGACTGTGTGGGCGGTGTGGCGAATTGGCGTGAAACGGCTGCCGAGAGGTGTGTGGTAGCGAGCCGGTCGGTGGTGTCAGTGCGAAGGGGAATGTGCGTGCGTTTGGCGGTTTCGGTGTGCTTTTTGCGGCGTGAGAGTGGGAATTAGTGGGGCCGGCTGTTGTGTTGGTTCCTTGTGTCTTGTGTCGCGTAGCTTGATGGCAACGTGGAAGGACGCCGGTTTCGTTTCGAGCCTTGCGTGTGGTTGTCGACGTTGACTGGTTGGCGTGTGCCGATGCACGTGCATGTGTGGGTCGCGAGTGCGTTTTTGGCTGGCTGTGTGTGTGTGTGTGTGTTTTGGGGGGGAAGGGGGAGGCGGTGGTGAAAGTGCAGTCGTTGCCACGGGCGTCGTCGGGTGGGGCTGGGGCTGTGCGTCGTGGCGGAAAGGTGGTAGGTTGCGGGAAGCGAGCCCGTCGTTGACGGTGTCGCGTGAGTTGTGAATCGAGTGGGGCGCGGGGCGCGGGACAGGAGCAGCGTGCCGCTGCGTCGTGGTCGTCAGCAGAGGCTGTGCGTGTGCTTGTCCTTTTTGTGGGCGGTTCGTGCGAGGCGTTTTTGTTTTGTGTTGCCCTAGTTGTTAGTTTATTTTGTTTGTGTTTGTTATTTTGAGACGACGACTGGTTGGTGGCGTGCGCGCGAAGTGGCGGTGTGCGCTTCCCGTGTCGTTTGTGTTGTTTGGTTTTTTTGTTTTTGTGTGTTTTTGTTTTTTTTTTTTTTTTTTTTTTTTTTTTTGCACTGGGCCCCGGTGGGTGGGTGCGTGTGTGTCGATTGCCGGCTGGCGAAAGGTGCGCCATCGGCGGGGTGGGTCGCCGGCACAAGTAGAGGCGGCGGCGTTGTTGCTGTTGTTGTGTGGTGTTTGTTTTGTTCGGCTGTGTCGGCGAGCTGTGTTGCGGTGCGTGTGAATGGTGGTGCAAAAGTGCTGGCGTTGGGGCTGCGACTGCGACGGCGACGGCGGCGAGCCGCGGGCGCGCCATTGATAGTGATGTTGTGAACAGCGGCTGTGTACGGTAGTGGTGTTGTTGTAGCACGACGTGCATCCGGGCCGGCGCGGAAAGCGCAGTTGCGGGCGGTTGCCCTTCGGTGCCAGCCATGTCGCGTGAGCGGCGGGTTGCTCTGGTGTCGACACGTGGTGCTCTGGGTTGTTGTGTGGTGCCCTTTGGCCGGTGGGGGTGGTTCGCGTGTGTCTCGTTCGCGCTCGGTGTCTGGTCGTGGTCGTGCTGCTCCCCCGTCTGTCGGCGGTTTCCGACGTCGTCTGTACGTTTTTGTTCGTTTGCGGCGTGCCTGCCGACGTCGTCCCGTCGCGACCTTTCAACCGAAAGTGTGGCGCCCGAAGGTGAACGAACGTAACCCTGACCTCGGCGCTTTACGCTGAGCCGAGCGAACCGAACCGAACCTAACCTGTGGTGTGGCGAGGTGAGCTCAGCCTGTGAGCCCCTAACGTCTACGTAAGGTAAGCTGTCCGGCTCACGCCTCACGTTTTTGAACGCTTTTTTAACCTACGTTTGACGCTTCTTAACCTAGCACTGACCCCTTAACCTAACGTGTAACCTAACCTAACCTAACCTAACCTAACCTAACCTAACCTAACCTAACCTAACCTCTGACGCCTGACGTGTTTGAATGCTTAACCTAAGTTTGACGCTTAACCTAACCCAAGTCCCCTTAACCTAACCCACGTCCACCTAACCTAACCTAACCTAACGTAGACGTGTAAACGTAATGTGTAACGCGTAACGTGTAAGGTCGGCTGTCGTGTGTGCTTGACGGCAGATTGGGTTGGTCTGTAGATTCGGATTGCGGTTTGCCTCGGTCGAGGGGTTGGGTCGGAAGCGGCGAGGGGCGGCGGCGCCTGTTGCGCAGGCGGCGTCCGTTTGCGGCGGGCAATTGTTGAGAAACGGCTGTGAATGTTGGCGGGCGAGAGGAGGAGGACGGCGCGCGATGTGGCCCGACGGCTGCGGGCCGATCGGGAAACGGCGGGAGGGCGACGGAAGGCGATGGGGCGGCGGAGGCGCGTTTGCACGGCCGTCATCGCCGCACGCCTCGGCTTGTGTGGCTGTGGCGCCGGCCGCGCTGGCCGGGCTGCCGCGGCGACGGTGTGGGAGTTTTGCCGAAGGTTTGGCCATTGTGGCGGGTCGTCGGCTGGGGCTGTGGGGGCGGCATTTGGGCGGGGGCGGCGATTCTCGGCGGGCCGACCCAGGCTGTAGCGCGCGGTAGCTGCAGTTTGGCCGTGGTTTGCGGCGCTGCCGTGGCGACTGGTTGGCGACTGTGGTGTGGCTGTGTGTAGCCCCATCCTCGGTGGTTTGAAAGGCGCGGGCGGTTGTGGCGCAGGTTTGGGGCTGCTCCGCACAGGCTGTCGGACGTTGGGCGGTAGCAAGCGCGGGAGGCGCGGCGCGGCGGCGCGCAGAGTGGCGGCCGCTCTCTCGGCCGTCCGCGCCCGCCCGCGACACTGGCTGGGCCTTGTGATTCTCTGCTCTGCTGCTGTGCTGTGCTTGCGTGCCTGCCTGCCGTCCCGCTCGCTCTCGCTGTGTGTTACGCGCGTCGTCGAAATGGCAGATCAGGCGGCTACGAACGAGACTGCTGCGGCACCCGCCGCCACCGGCACTACGAAGAAGGCCAAGTCTGCGTCGTCTGCGAAGAAGCCGCGCGCCAAGCCTGCGCACCCGCGCACCTCTGAGATGGTGACGGCCGCCATCAAGAGTCTGAAGGAGCGCGGCGGGTCGTCGCTGCAGGCGATCAAGAAGTACATAGCCGCGCACTACAAGCTGGACGCGGAGAAGCTGGCGCCGTTTATCAAGAAGTACCTCAAGTCGGCCGTCGTGGCGGGCGAGCTGGTGCAGACGAAGGGGAAGGGCGCGTCCGGCTCGTTCAAGCTTGCCGGCGCCGGCGGCGGGGGGGCGGCCGAGGGCGGCAAGGCTCGTGCTGGCGGTGCCAAGAAGAAGCGCGCCGCTCCGGCCAGCAAGGAGAAGAAGGGCGCCCGTGCGGCCGGCGCAAAGAAGGCTGGTGGCGTGAAGGCGGCGACCGGTCGGAAGGCGGGCGCCGCCAAGAAGGCGTCTGCGGCGTCGGCCGCGCCCGCGGGTGCGAAGAAGGCGGCTGCGGCCAAGCCGGCCAAGGCCAAGTCGCCGTCGAAGGCGAAGAAGGCCGCCAAGGTTCCGACGAAGAAGCCGAAGGCGCCGCGCCCGAAGAAGGCGACGACGCCGTCTAAGGCGAAGGCTTCGCCCAAGAAGAAGAAGTAGAGTAGAGGAGAAAGAGATGGGAGAAAGGAAGGGTTTGGCGCTTGACTCCGTCGTCCCCACCCCCCGTCGTCGTCTAGTGGCGCGCAAGAGACGCGCGGCCCAAAACGGCCCTTCTCAGGGCCATCAAAGCACGTCGGGGAAGGTTTTGATTGTCGTGTTGCGTTTGGTGTGGGTGTCTGTCTGGCGTTTCTGTATGCCCGTGGGGATGCTGTTTGCGTGCCGTGGTGGTTGGATTGCGGGGGTCGGTGGCGGGTGTGGGCGGCGGTAGCGGTAAGCGGTGTTGTTGTTGTTGTCGTGGTTGATTGTCGCCGTGTTTGTGGCGGCGGCCGACGGTTGGTTTTTCTGTCACGTTGTTTTGTTTGAATACGTTGGTTGGCTTGCCTGCGTTCGTTCGTCTCGGATGTCTGTCTTGTCGAGTCGTGTCTGGTCTTTGTTTTGTTTTGTTCCTTTGTGTGTGTGTGTGTGTGTGTTATGTTTTGCAACGGGGGGCACGTTGAGATGTGGAAGGAGTCGGCGGGGATTTCGGTGGCGCGTAGAGCGAGCGAGCGCGCGCGCCTGCCTGGCCGTTGGCCGTCGGAGTGGAGTGCGGGTTTTTTTTGTTTTCGAAACGAAAGCGGCGGCCGGCCAGCCACCCGTGCGGTGTGACGTCGGCCGTTGGGTATTGTGCGCTTTGAGCGCCGGGGAGGGATGATGTGTGATTGTTGCGCGCTGCTAGCAGGCAGGCAGAGTGAGCGGGTGTGGCGGACGGACGGGAAGTGGTGGTTTTTTTTTGTTTTTGGGTTGCGGGGCGAGAGGCAGGCGACCGACAAAGTTTGCTCGCGACGGAGAGATGTTAGTGGCCCTGAAAAGGGCCGTTTTTGTTTGTGCGGTGCGGTGCGGTGCCGCGGCGCGGTTTAGGCGCGCTCGCCGCGGATGCGGCGCGCGAGCTGGATGTCCTTGGGCATGATGGTGACGCGCTTGGCGTGGATTGCGCACAGGTTGGTGTCTTCGAAGAGGCCGACGAGGTAGGCCTCGCTGGCCTCCTGCAGGGCCATGACTGCGGAGCTCTGGAAGCGCAGGTCGGTCTTGAAGTCCTGGGCGATCTCGCGCACTAGGCGCTGGAATGGCAGCTTGCGGATGAGCAGCTCTGTGCTCTTCTGGTAGCGCCTGATTTCTCGCAGGGCGACGGTGCCCGGCCTGTAGCGGTGGGGCTTCTTGACGCCTCCGGTGGCGGGCGCGCTCTTCCTCGCCGCCTTGGTGGCGAGCTGTTTGCGCGGCGCCTTTCCGCCGGTGGACTTGCGGGCCGTTTGCTTTGTGCGGGCCATGGCGGTAGCGGTAGCGGTAGCGGTAGCGGAGCGGCGTGCGTGGAGGTTAGGTGCGGCGCGGCGTCCGGTGCTGCCTTGACAACGGGCCCGCGCGCCTCCGTGCTGCGCTTATATGCCCTCGGTTGCGCGTGGTGGGGGGAGGGCGGGCCAGAGTCTATATAGGGGGGCGGCGGGCGCGCTGGGCGCAGACCGTAGCCGACTCGCCAGCCGCTGCAGCTGCTGTTTGTGCACGTTTTGCTTTGCCCGAGGAAGGAAGGATGACAGGCCGCGGCAAGGGAGGAAAGGGGCTCGGCAAGGGTGGCGCCAAGCGGCACCGCAAGGTGTTGCGCGACAACATCCAGGGCATCACGAAGCCCGCCATCCGCCGCCTGGCTCGCAGGGGCGGCGTGAAGCGCATCTCTGGTCTGATCTACGAGGAGACCCGCGGGGTGCTGAAGGTGTTCCTGGAGAACGTGATCCGCGACGCGGTGACGTACACTGAGCACGCCAAGCGCAAGACTGTGACGGCCATGGACGTGGTGTACGCCCTGAAGAGGCAGGGGCGCACCCTGTACGGTTTCGGCGGTTAGGCTGCGTCGCAGCGGGCGCTGGCCTTCCCGCGGCCGTGCTTGTGGGTGGGAGAGACTAGAAAACGGCCCTTTTCAGGGCCACCACACTGTTCGGAAGTTGAAAAGTGCGAAAGAGTCTGTGTTGTTGTTGCTGCGTGTGTGCGCTGTGTTGTTTGTTTGTTTCTTTCTTTCTTTCCGTTTGAGCGACGTGATGTGACTGGGAGGGGAGAAGGAAAGGAAACGTGTCATGTGGCTGGCTGTGTGTGGAGCTGCTTCGTTTGTGTGTTTGTTATTGTGTGTCTTTGTATCGATCGCGACGGAGATGGCGGGCTGTGTGTTGTTGTGCGAGAGGCGGTGATTATTTGCTTGCGTGGTTTGGCTCTGTGTGTTTGTTTGCGGCGGCGGCGTTGGGGTTTCCGAGGCAAGGCGTGTGGGCATAGGCGGCCGGATCAGCTGTTTCGTTCGTGTCGACGGCCGTTGCGCGCGGGAGTGGAGGGCGGTGTGTCGACACGCCTCCCTTTAACAATGGTCATTATTGCTGCCGTTGTCGGTTTGGAAGGCGACTGCGACCGTGCAAAATGTGTGTGTGTGTGTGTGTGTTTTGGGCCACACGGGCTGTGTGGACGACAAGATGGCGGACGTGCGCCGGCGGCGGCTGTGCTGTGACGGTGCAAAGTTAAAACAAAACAAGGTGCGGCGAGGACGACTGAAATTTTGCTTTGGACGTAGGTTTGTGTGGTGGCCCTGAAAAGGGCCGATTGTTGTGGGCCGAGCCGGCAAAGCGCGTTGCGTGCAGGGGAGCACGCGGCGGCTGCGATTGCCTGGCCTCCTTTAGGCCTTCTTCTCGGTCTTCTTTGGCAGCAGGACGGCCTGGATGTTGGGCAGGACACCACCCTGTGCGATGGTGACGCCCGACAGGAGCTTGTTGAGCTCCTCGTCGTTGCGGATGGCAAGCTGCAGGTGGCGCGGGATGATGCGCGTCTTCTTGTTGTCGCGGGCCGCGTTTCCGGCCAGCTCGAGCACCTCAGCCGCGAGGTACTCCATGACGGCGGCGAGGTAGACGGGCGCCCCGGCGCCGACGCGCTCTGCGTAGTTTCCCTTGCGCAGGAGGCGGTGGATTCTGCCGACCGGGAACTGGAGCCCAGCCCTGCTTGAGCGGGACTTTGACTTGCCCTTGACTTTGCCTCCCTTTCCGCGTCCGGACATGGCGATGGGCTAGCGACGGTGCACACGAAACGGAAACGAAAACGACCGGTGCGAGCGGCAGCGAGTCGAGCAGCGGAGTGCGTGCCGGCGCAGCGCGCGCGCTCCTCTCTAATTTCTTCCTCTTATTGGAAGGTGTTGCTGGGAAGGTTATTGTCCCTTGGGGACATTTCCTTCACTGTGGCTGTGTGTTTTGGATGTACTGTTCTTTTGTTTTTATCTGTTGTGGTGAGAGGTGTGTGGTTCTGTTGTTTTACTCGTAAGAGGTGTGTGGTTCTGTTGTTTTACTCAGAAGAGTATTGATTTGGGTCGCTTGTATTTATCATTTGTTTGGTCGTATTGGCCAAGTGTGTTGATGAGTTCATTATGTGCGGTACCGGCTGTGGCATAGAACTGTTCTGCCAGGTTTCGGAACCGTGTTTGTAATGTATCGATATCCGCCGCAGCATGTAGATCTGCTGTGGGGAATCGTGGAGGTAAGTGTAAGGCTCTCCGGAGAGCTCTGTTTTGAATTTTTTGTAGGCGGCCTATTGTCGATCTGGCTGCATAGCCCCATACGGGGCATGCGTATTCCAGTATCGGCCTAATAAGGCTTCTATAGACCGCTACTCCGGTGCTGGGGTCTAGTGAACTGCGTTCATTCAATATAGGGTAGAGGACTTGCATCCTTCCAAGGGCTTTCTTGCGGAGTTCCTCGATGTGGCACTTCCAAGTTAGTCGCTTGTCCAGTGTCACACCGAGGTATCTCGCCGTGTTTCTCCAGGGGAGATTTTGCCCTTGTAGCTGCAGCAGTTGGATGGGTCTTCTTAGGGGGCGGCGTTTCCCGATGCGTCTTGTTATCATAAGTGCCTGGGTCTTTTCAGTATTCAATGAGATGCGCCATTTCTTGGCCCATGAGTCAGTCCTGTTTAGTGCCGTTTGTAGTCTTCTCGTTACCAGGTTCCTGTTCGTGGAGCAGGAGAAGAAGGCGGTGTCGTCTGCATATTGTGCTGTTTGGACGTGCTGCGTTACAGGGATGTCGGCTGTGTAAAGGTTGTACAGGGTAGGACCCAGTACGGACCCTTGGGGCACTCCAGCGCGTATTCTTCTCCTGCTCGACTGTGATCGATCGATCTTAACGGAGAATGTCCTACTGGTTAGATAGCTCTGTATAAGTTTTACTATCGTCCCTGGGAAGCCTTGGGTGTACATTTTGTGCAAGATTCCGGTGTGCCAGACTGAATCAAAAGCCTTGGCGACGTCTAATAAGACGATCCCGCAGTAGCCCTTTCGGTTGAAGCTTTCTGTAGCTGCTTCAACTACCCTCATTATTTGTTGGGGGGCGGAGTGTTGTTGCTGGAAACCGAATTGAAATTTTGGCATAATTTGCTCTCTTCTGATGTGATCTTGAATCGGAGTTAAGAGGAGGCGCTCGTACAGTTTGCTGAGGGTAGAGCGGAGCGCTTGCTACTGGTGTTGCTGCTGCCGTACGTTGGTTCGAGATGCCGCCCAAGACTAGCGGGAAGGCCGCCAAGAAGGCTGGCAAGGCGCAGAAGAACATTTCGAAGGGCGACAAGAAGAAGAAGCGCAAGAGGAAGGAGAGCTATGCCATCTACATCTACAAGGTGCTGAAGCAGGTGCACCCTGACACGGGCATCTCGTCGAAGGCGATGAGCATCATGAACAGCTTCGTGAACGACATTTTCGAGCGCATTGCGGCCGAGGCTTCTCGCCTGGCGCACTACAACAAGCGCTCGACCATCACGTCCCGCGAGATCCAGACCGCTGTGCGGCTGTTGCTGCCTGGCGAGCTGGCCAAGCACGCCGTGAGCGAGGGCACGAAGGCGGTGACCAAGTACACGAGCTCCAAGTAAGGAGGTGGCTCTGGAATGGAAGGAAGGATGGAGAAGGCTCCTCCGTTGCGAGAGCGGCAAAACGGCCCTTTTCAGGGCCACCAACTTGCCTTTTGCGGGAAGGGCGGAATTGTTGTTGTTGTTTGTGTGTGTGGACGGCTGTGATGTATGTGTGCATTTTGATTGTGGGTGGGGGGGCGCGTCAAAGCGTGTTGCGCGGGGTACGGCCACGAGGTTGGTCGCCGTGGCGTGGAATGGTGGCACGCCTCGTTGGCGTGGTTTTTGACCCATTGGTGTTGTTGGGGTGTGTGTGTGTGTTACCCGTCTGCGAGGGGGGACAGTGCGATCGGCGACTTTTGTGTCACCGTAACGACGGCCGTTTGCGGGTTTGTTTTTTTGCACATCATACATGGCGAGGGTGAAATGTGAAATGTTTTTGTTTGGTTTTTGTTTTGTTTTTTTGCCGCCCACTATTCCCTTTGCTGTACGCCGAGTTTGACAATGGTGCGACGTAACTGCAGCGTGGAGGTGTGTGAGTGACGTTGAAATGAACGTGCCATTAAGACGCATTGTTGTTGTATTGTACTGTACGTGTACGGCGACACGCACGATGATGTACCATTCGACTCTGATGTTTGATAGCCGTGTCTGACTGATTGCGTACGACGCACGCACACCGATGTCGTCATTCAAGATGCACGCTAGACGACGACGGCGGCGGCGGCGGTGGTCGTTTGTTTGGCGAATGTCTGTACACGTGTTTGTCTGTGTCCATCCGGTATGTATTTGTTTGTTTGAAAGTGTTTTGTGTGTCGGTGACGTGGTCCGATCCGTCGCCCCCTGAGTAACTGTCGATCGGCGCGATAGACCGGCGTCACGCAACTGAACCGAAGTCTTGGGCACACCCGTCATACTGTTGTACACCGTCGCGCTGAGAACGGTAACGAAAGGTTGACGTTGATCGGTCGAATGTCTGGGCAGAACGTGAGGAATGAGGCAAGAGTGCAAGGAGGGGGGGCAAAAGAGAGAGGAAGGGAAAAAGGGGAGAAACGCATTCGTAGAGCAACGGAACGTTCCCGTGTCGGAGGCGTATTGGAGCCGCACTGAAATGCGTTTAACGGCGGCGCGGCTGCAAGTGTCTGCCGTGGTGAACGTTACCTTTGACGGCTGCATTGGGCTTTGCCTTTGCTTTCGCTTTCGCTTTCGCGTTCGCTTTCGCTTTCCCGGATGTACGTAACGTTTGTTGATATGGTTCTGAGGAAGAGTGTATGACAGTGCCGTGCCGTCCATGTTCGTGTGCCCTCCCATTGTGTGTATGCTATTGTCTGTGTACTTGAATGATGTATGTAGGTGTTAGTGGACATGTTTTACCAGTGGGGGGAAATGGATCGTCGATAGTTGCCGTCACTCTGTCACGGTCGAGATGACGCACCCTCCGTACAGAAAGGTGTCGAGAAAGTGAGTGTGTGTGTGCGTCCGTGAATTGGCAGCGTTTGGAGGTGGGCGTGCCCTGCATGTGGCCCGGAAAAGGCTGTTCGTTAGGCGGTAGTGTTGTGTGGACAGGGGAGGGGCATGCGTAACGCTGCTGGCATGGCATTTCGGGAGATGGGAGGGGGCAAACGAGGAAACGAGGAGCGGCGGCCAAAGACGGGACGGGGAGGGGCGCGGTGTGGGTGGCTTGCGCCTGTGCTCGGCGTTGTGGTTTGTGCAAAAGAGGAGGAGAAAAACAATGTGAGTTGCCAGGGAGGGGAGCGGTGTTGTGTTGTGGTTGTCGTGGTGTAGCCGCAGACGCGGCTGTCAGTGAACGTGGCGAGACGGACGGATGCGCGGAGGGGCGGGGGCGGCGCATTTCGCCGGTGCCGTGCCGTGCCGTGCCTGAAAGCCGCGTGGTCGCTGTGTTGTTGGTGGCGTGGGGGCGAGGAGAGTACCGTACGGGTGTGCTTGTGCGCCGGAAATGGCACACTGCGCCCGCCCGTCTTGGAGGCTGATGGCTGTGGTGTGGAAATGGGGCGCGGTGATGTTGAAGCACAGAAAAGAAACCAAGAAAACGGAAGGCGTGATGCGGCGGTGGTGGTGAGAGCGGGAAAAACAAAACAAAAGAAAAAAAACAACAAAAAAAAAGAAGGAAAAACAACAAGAAACAAAAAAGAAAACAAAAAGTCTATCAATATTAAAATGTAAATGGAAATGGACCCAGGTATAACCTCCCTGCACAAATAGCAGAGAGTCCGATGATAATAAAAATGTGCCAGAATGTTAACGTCCCTACAAAACAAACCCAACGATAATATTAATGAAAGAGTGAACCGTATGTAACATTGCAACAGACATAATGAAACCTGATAAATTGTATAAGGGCAGCAGCCGTTGACCTTTGGCCCTGTATTCAGAATAAAAAGAGCCAAAGATCGTTACCCCAATGAAAAAGACACTGAAACACGTATGTAACATAGTAGCGATGGCGAGACATTGTAGCATCTGTGACCAGAGAGTTTGCGCTGGACTGCGCGAGTGTTGCGAGCGGTTCTCAGTCAGTCAGTCAGTCTGTGTAGTTGAGGGCTGTACTCTGTCAGTAGTCGTCGCGTGCAGTACGCTAATAGTCGTCATGCAGAGCGGTCGGTCAGTAGTAGCAGCCGAGTGCGGTTGTGTGATGTAGGCGGTCGGCAACACTGGTCAAGATGGTGAATAAGGTATACTGTTAATTGATATAATCGTTAGATAATGAGAAATTGTATTTATTGTAATTATTCTCCAACAAGTTCCCCAATAATAATTTTTATTTCAAAAGCATTTTTCAAACATTTAATCTTTTATTGAACTAAAGAGTTCGTTCCACTTCTTTGAAGAAAAATGTCACTAAAATCACAAAGAAAGAGAATATTATTATTTGCAATGCAGTTCCTCCAAGCGCTGCGCAACAACCAGAGCAGAAATGTGACATCCATTTATTCGGAGGTAAGACTTTTAATTCTGATTGTTTTGCACAGGGCCAAAGACCGATATTTCGGTTTAATTGAAGTTTCTTGTCACTGAACGGACTTTTGTAAATGTTGTGTGAAGACTTTATATTTGAGTCAGATTGCGAATTGCACATTTTTGTTGCCATTTTCAATACCTCTCATTGTGGGCGAGGTTACAATTAGCGCAATGTCCATTAGCATCCGTAAATAACATTGTCCATTATTTTAAATATTGCTGGGAGGTTACAACACACACACACACAAAACAAAAAACAAAAAAAAACAAAAAATTGCATTTATATCCGCTCCTCAATTGTAGATACCCCTTACACAGCTGTGTGCAATGAATGAGTGCTGGCTGGTAATTAATTGCACTCCTTGGAGGGAAATGCCATAGGAAGTAGTCTTTAAAAAGTGAATGTTTTTCGTTAAGAGACAAAAGTTACTTTAGAAAAAAAGTAATAGTGGGGCTTTTGTTGTTGAACAAAATAAGTACAATGAACATACGTTATCAGATTTGCGCAATGCAGCGTCACACCACCTTTTGATTATAACACAATATACTATACATCGTCCCGAACCGTGACCAGAGTCGCGAGACGAGCAGAGCACGCCGCCGACGCCCGCTCAGTACAACCGTCCACCCGCTACTACTGTCGACCGACTACTACCTCTCCCGACTCGCGCTACAATATATATAACAACTGTTCCTGGCGACCCGGTGCGTGCAACTACTGTCGTCTGGCGCGGTCCAAGCGCCGACTAGCAGCGATAAAGAACTCTCTGGTCAGACAGAGATGCTGTCATGCCTCGCCATCGCTCTGGTAATGAATACATACGTGGTGCAGCGTGCGTACCACCGGAACACGCAGTGGCGGAGCCAAAGACTGTGTTGTCGAGGTCGAGTGCGAGTGGGAAGAGAGGCAGCGTCGGCACGGAGATGCAAGCGAGCGCGAGACGCACGGGGGCTGCGGCGTGGCGCGTTTGCGGTCGGCGCCTTTGGTGGCAACGGCCGGGACAAGCAGCGGTGTATGGTGTGGTGCGGGGCGGACAGGGGCGGCGGTGGACGGGGAGGAGGCGGCGCGACGACGGCATGGGGGCGAAAACGGGACGGGGGACGGCGGATGTTGAGAGGCGTCACGCGCGGACAGGACACAGACACAGAGACACACAGATTGGAAAGGGAGGGTGCGCGGTAGTAGTTGGGAATGTGCGTACCGTGCGGGATGGGAGTGGGCGAGGAACACGGTCGTGGCCCCTGTTTTGGGTGCGTGTGATGACGTCGGTGTGTTGTGGGAAGGGAAGGTGCTGTGGCGGCGGCGCGTAATGGGCGTAGGCCGAAAAGAGAAAGGAACGTGGGCAGTGTGTTGGCAAGCGTCGGTTCGACTGCGACGTTGATGGGCAGGGCAGGGCAAGGTTAATGGTGGTAGGAGTAGGCGTGTGGGCGCAAAAAATCTGCCGCTGCAGGCGGTGCCGTAACCGCCATGGCGGGAAGGAGAGAGGGCCAAAGAAAGAAAGAAAGAAAGAAGAAAACAAAAAAAAAAAAAGGAGGGGGGGGGGGGGCGAAAGTGGAGAGGCGGTGGTGTGAGAAGGGCGGGGGCGGAAGGAAGGCAGGAAGGACAAGAGGCGAGGCGACGGCTTGCTTTGTGTATCGGTCGGTCTCTGGCTATGCTTCGTTTTCTGCAGCAGGGTCGGTGCGCGGCGTGGCTCGCGGCAGTGGGAACGCCTGGTGGCTGGACGGCCAGCAATGCGGTTGGATGGGCGGCCACAGCACCGCACCTGTGCCCGAGGAGGAGACGCTGGCGGCGGGCCCTGAGGTGAGGCCGGCTCGGCTGGGGCTGTGGATGTGTAGGTGTGCGCCGCTGCTGCAACAACGAGTAAAACGCGAGAAGAAGGGATGGCGGTAGAGAGGAAAAAAAGAAAAAGGTCGTGTTGTGTTGATGCGCAGGCAGACGCGTACAGAGGGACGAGCCCGGTCTGCAGCAGGGTGTGGCCGTGCCGAGTGCAGAGCAGCGGCGGCTCGGTTCGGTTCGGCCCGGCCCGGCGGGCCGCGCTGTTGTCGCGGACGTGAGCGCCCCCTGGCGGGTGGCCGGAGGCGGCGCGGCGTGTTGGACGTGTGGCTGGTGGCAGTGCACAATTTGCGAGTGGCTGGCGGTGTGGTGTGGCGGTTGGCGCGTCGGGCGGCGGAGAGGTATGTGTTGCGGGCGCCCTTTGCTGCGCTGCGTCGTTGCGTGTGCCGTACAGGGCGGGCGCTTGTCGACTGTGTGGGCGGTGTGGCGAATTGGCGTGAAACGGCTGCCGAGAGGTGTGTGGTAGCGAGCCGGTCGGTGGTGTCAGTGCGAAGGGGAATGTGCGTGCGTTTGGCGGTTTCGGTGTGCTTTTTGCGGCGTGAGAGTGGGAATTAGTGGGGCCGGCTGTTGTGTTGGTTCCTTGTGTCTTGTGTCGCGTAGCTTGATGGCAACGTGGAAGGACGCCGGTTTCGTTTCGAGCCTTGCGTGTGGTTGTCGACGTTGACTGGTTGGCGTGTGCCGATGCACGTGCATGTGTGGGTCGCGAGTGCGTTTTTGGCTGGCTGTGTGTGTGTGTGTGTGTTTTGGGGGGGAAGGGGGAGGCGGTGGTGAAAGTGCAGTCGTTGCCACGGGCGTCGTCGGGTGGGGCTGGGGCTGTGCGTCGTGGCGGAAAGGTGGTAGGTTGCGGGAAGCGAGCCCGTCGTTGACGGTGTCGCGTGAGTTGTGAATCGAGTGGGGCGCGGGGCGCGGGACAGGAGCAGCGTGCCGCTGCGTCGTGGTCGTCAGCAGAGGCTGTGCGTGTGCTTGTCCTTTTTGTGGGCGGTTCGTGCGAGGCGTTTTTGTTTTGTGTTGCCCTAGTTGTTAGTTTATTTTGTTTGTGTTTGTTATTTTGAGACGACGACTGGTTGGTGGCGTGCGCGCGAAGTGGCGGTGTGCGCTTCCCGTGTCGTTTGTGTTGTTTGGTTTTTTTGTTTTTGTGTGTTTTTGTTTTTTTTTTTTTTTTTTTTTTTTTTTTTTGCACTGGGCCCCGGTGGGTGGGTGCGTGTGTGTCGATTGCCGGCTGGCGAAAGGTGCGCCATCGGCGGGGTGGGTCGCCGGCACAAGTAGAGGCGGCGGCGTTGTTGCTGTTGTTGTGTGGTGTTTGTTTTGTTCGGCTGTGTCGGCGAGCTGTGTTGCGGTGCGTGTGAATGGTGGTGCAAAAGTGCTGGCGTTGGGGCTGCGACTGCGACGGCGACGGCGGCGAGCCGCGGGCGCGCCATTGATAGTGATGTTGTGAACAGCGGCTGTGTACGGTAGTGGTGTTGTTGTAGCACGACGTGCATCCGGGCCGGCGCGGAAAGCGCAGTTGCGGGCGGTTGCCCTTCGGTGCCAGCCATGTCGCGTGAGCGGCGGGTTGCTCTGGTGTCGACACGTGGTGCTCTGGGTTGTTGTGTGGTGCCCTTTGGCCGGTGGGGGTGGTTCGCGTGTGTCTCGTTCGCGCTCGGTGTCTGGTCGTGGTCGTGCTGCTCCCCCGTCTGTCGGCGGTTTCCGACGTCGTCTGTACGTTTTTGTTCGTTTGCGGCGTGCCTGCCGACGTCGTCCCGTCGCGACCTTTCAACCGAAAGTGTGGCGCCCGAAGGTGAACGAACGTAACCCTGACCTCGGCGCTTTACGCTGAGCCGAGCGAACCGAACCGAACCTAACCTGTGGTGTGGCGAGGTGAGCTCAGCCTGTGAGCCCCTAACGTCTACGTAAGGTAAGCTGTCCGGCTCACGCCTCACGTTTTTGAACGCTTTTTTAACCTACGTTTGACGCTTCTTAACCTAGCACTGACCCCTTAACCTAACGTGTAACCTAACCTAACCTAACCTAACCTAACCTAACCTAACCTAACCTAACCTAACCTCTGACGCCTGACGTGTTTGAATGCTTAACCTAAGTTTGACGCTTAACCTAACCCAAGTCCCCTTAACCTAACCCACGTCCACCTAACCTAACCTAACCTAACGTAGACGTGTAAACGTAATGTGTAACGCGTAACGTGTAAGGTCGGCTGTCGTGTGTGCTTGACGGCAGATTGGGTTGGTCTGTAGATTCGGATTGCGGTTTGCCTCGGTCGAGGGGTTGGGTCGGAAGCGGCGAGGGGCGGCGGCGCCTGTTGCGCAGGCGGCGTCCGTTTGCGGCGGGCAATTGTTGAGAAACGGCTGTGAATGTTGGCGGGCGAGAGGAGGAGGACGGCGCGCGATGTGGCCCGACGGCTGCGGGCCGATCGGGAAACGGCGGGAGGGCGACGGAAGGCGATGGGGCGGCGGAGGCGCGTTTGCACGGCCGTCATCGCCGCACGCCTCGGCTTGTGTGGCTGTGGCGCCGGCCGCGCTGGCCGGGCTGCCGCGGCGACGGTGTGGGAGTTTTGCCGAAGGTTTGGCCATTGTGGCGGGTCGTCGGCTGGGGCTGTGGGGGCGGCATTTGGGCGGGGGCGGCGATTCTCGGCGGGCCGACCCAGGCTGTAGCGCGCGGTAGCTGCAGTTTGGCCGTGGTTTGCGGCGCTGCCGTGGCGACTGGTTGGCGACTGTGGTGTGGCTGTGTGTAGCCCCATCCTCGGTGGTTTGAAAGGCGCGGGCGGTTGTGGCGCAGGTTTGGGGCTGCTCCGCACAGGCTGTCGGACGTTGGGCGGTAGCAAGCGCGGGAGGCGCGGCGCGGCGGCGCGCAGAGTGGCGGCCGCTCTCTCGGCCGTCCGCGCCCGCCCGCGACACTGGCTGGGCCTTGTGATTCTCTGCTCTGCTGCTGTGCTGTGCTTGCGTGCCTGCCTGCCGTCCCGCTCGCTCTCGCTGTGTGTTACGCGCGTCGTCGAAATGGCAGATCAGGCGGCTACGAACGAGACTGCTGCGGCACCCGCCGCCACCGGCACTACGAAGAAGGCCAAGTCTGCGTCGTCTGCGAAGAAGCCGCGCGCCAAGCCTGCGCACCCGCGCACCTCTGAGATGGTGACGGCCGCCATCAAGAGTCTGAAGGAGCGCGGCGGGTCGTCGCTGCAGGCGATCAAGAAGTACATAGCCGCGCACTACAAGCTGGACGCGGAGAAGCTGGCGCCGTTTATCAAGAAGTACCTCAAGTCGGCCGTCGTGGCGGGCGAGCTGGTGCAGACGAAGGGGAAGGGCGCGTCCGGCTCGTTCAAGCTTGCCGGCGCCGGCGGCGGGGGGGCGGCCGAGGGCGGCAAGGCTCGTGCTGGCGGTGCCAAGAAGAAGCGCGCCGCTCCGGCCAGCAAGGAGAAGAAGGGCGCCCGTGCGGCCGGCGCAAAGAAGGCTGGTGGCGTGAAGGCGGCGACCGGTCGGAAGGCGGGCGCCGCCAAGAAGGCGTCTGCGGCGTCGGCCGCGCCCGCGGGTGCGAAGAAGGCGGCTGCGGCCAAGCCGGCCAAGGCCAAGTCGCCGTCGAAGGCGAAGAAGGCCGCCAAGGTTCCGACGAAGAAGCCGAAGGCGCCGCGCCCGAAGAAGGCGACGACGCCGTCTAAGGCGAAGGCTTCGCCCAAGAAGAAGAAGTAGAGTAGAGGAGAAAGAGATGGGAGAAAGGAAGGGTTTGGCGCTTGACTCCGTCGTCCCCACCCCCCGTCGTCGTCTAGTGGCGCGCAAGAGACGCGCGGCCCAAAACGGCCCTTCTCAGGGCCATCAAAGCACGTCGGGGAAGGTTTTGATTGTCGTGTTGCGTTTGGTGTGGGTGTCTGTCTGGCGTTTCTGTATGCCCGTGGGGATGCTGTTTGCGTGCCGTGGTGGTTGGATTGCGGGGGTCGGTGGCGGGTGTGGGCGGCGGTAGCGGTAAGCGGTGTTGTTGTTGTTGTCGTGGTTGATTGTCGCCGTGTTTGTGGCGGCGGCCGACGGTTGGTTTTTCTGTCACGTTGTTTTGTTTGAATACGTTGGTTGGCTTGCCTGCGTTCGTTCGTCTCGGATGTCTGTCTTGTCGAGTCGTGTCTGGTCTTTGTTTTGTTTTGTTCCTTTGTGTGTGTGTGTGTGTGTGTTATGTTTTGCAACGGGGGGCACGTTGAGATGTGGAAGGAGTCGGCGGGGATTTCGGTGGCGCGTAGAGCGAGCGAGCGCGCGCGCCTGCCTGGCCGTTGGCCGTCGGAGTGGAGTGCGGGTTTTTTTTGTTTTCGAAACGAAAGCGGCGGCCGGCCAGCCACCCGTGCGGTGTGACGTCGGCCGTTGGGTATTGTGCGCTTTGAGCGCCGGGGAGGGATGATGTGTGATTGTTGCGCGCTGCTAGCAGGCAGGCAGAGTGAGCGGGTGTGGCGGACGGACGGGAAGTGGTGGTTTTTTTTTGTTTTTGGGTTGCGGGGCGAGAGGCAGGCGACCGACAAAGTTTGCTCGCGACGGAGAGATGTTAGTGGCCCTGAAAAGGGCCGTTTTTGTTTGTGCGGTGCGGTGCGGTGCGGTGCCGCGGCGCGGTTTAGGCGCGCTCGCCGCGGATGCGGCGCGCGAGCTGGATGTCCTTGGGCATGATGGTGACGCGCTTGGCGTGGATTGCGCACAGGTTGGTGTCTTCGAAGAGGCCGACGAGGTAGGCCTCGCTGGCCTCCTGCAGGGCCATGACTGCGGAGCTCTGGAAGCGCAGGTCGGTCTTGA
The DNA here is from genome assembly GCF_021461395.2 of Schistocerca americana. Classification (NCBI taxonomy): domain Eukaryota; kingdom Metazoa; phylum Arthropoda; class Insecta; order Orthoptera; family Acrididae; genus Schistocerca; species Schistocerca americana. Next base: position 502,522 of record NW_025725394.1, on the reverse strand, counting down.
AGTCCTGGGCGATCTCGCGCACTAGGCGCTGGAATGGCAGCTTGCGGATGAGCAGCTCTGTGCTCTTCTGGTAGCGCCTGATTTCTCGCAGGGCGACGGTGCCCGGCCTGTAGCGGTGGGGCTTCTTGACGCCTCCGGTGGCGGGCGCGCTCTTCCTCGCCGCCTTGGTGGCGAGCTGTTTGCGCGGCGCCTTTCCGCCGGTGGACTTGCGGGCCGTTTGCTTTGTGCGGGCCATGGCGGTAGCGGTAGCGGTAGCGGAGCGGCGTGCGTGGAGGTTAGGTGCGGCGCGGCGTCCGGTGCTGCCTTGACAACGGGCCCGCGCGCCTCCGTGCTGCGCTTATATGCCCTCGGTTGCGCGTGGTGGGGGGAGGGCGGGCCAGAGTCTATATAGGGGGGCGGCGGGCGCGCTGGGCGCAGACACTCGAGTTAGCGATGCCGAGCGAGACGGACGCACGCGCCGAGCGCTCCGCTCCCGAGGCCGCTAATGCGCTTCCGACAGCTCCAGCGGACAGGGCCGCGTCCCTGCACGCTAACGGGGTCGAGTTGAGTACATCAGTTTCACTACCGAGTGTTTCTGATAGTACTCCTCCCCCAACGAGCGTCGACCGTGTTCACGCCTATCGCGTCACTCGCGAAAGTGAAACCGCGATTTCGATCTCTCGCGAGTGTTGTGCGTCGTTGCAGCAGCCGCTGGAGACGTCCGTGGACGCCCCCACAGCGCAGCAAGACAGCGACGAAGCACTCCAGCTTCTGGTGAGTCTCATGCCGCACGCAGCCGCCGCACCCCTCGGAGTCGATTCCGACAACGACGAAGAGGAAATGCAGACAGAGCAGACGCCGGCAGGCTCACAAGCGTCAACGTCACGTGCCTCGAGGAAGAGGCAGAAGTCCGACGACGACTCCTCAGCCCCGGACGCGCGCAAGTTCCGCAAGGAATACGCGCAAAACGGCACCAAAACCGTGACAAAAACTCTCCGCCGCACGCCGAAGTCCAAAGTGGACAATGACGGCTTCGTAACTGCAACGAAGACCGCAAAGGCCACACGACAACCCACAGCAGCACCAGTAGGCACGAGCAACAGCTTCCTAGCACTTAGTGACTCGGAAGACGAGGAGCTGACACCGCCACCGCCGCAGCAGCGTCGCGCACTGCCGCCGCTTATAGTAAAGTTCGATGGCCACTTTCGAGAGTTGCAGAACGCTCTGAACTTACTGATTGGCAAGGACAGCTACACCATCAGCGCGACAGGCGATGACCTCCACAAAGTGAAGGTGAAAACCACCGAACACTTCGTAAAGGTCAGCGAGGAATGCACCAGACGGGGCTGGAACTTCTACACCTTCAGCTCCAACAGGAAGAAGCCCCTGAAGGTTGTATTCCGCAAAATACCGCGCACCATGAAACCAGAAGAGTTGAAGGAAGATCTGGAACAAATGGGCTACTGCGTTGAAGAAGTCATAAGAATGAAACTTCATCGCACCAAGGGACGCAACCCGCTCTTCCTGGTAATTGCAAACAACACGGCGGAAAACCGGAAGCTTTTCCAACTCAAGCGGATAGGCAACTTGGAAGTGTGCGCAGAAGTGCTTCGCAACAAAGCTGCATACGCTCAGTGCTATCGCTGCCTGGAACTCGGTCACTCGACTAAGTACTGTGGAATGCCCGAGTATTGTGTTAAGTGCGGTGAGCAACACGCCACCGAAGCGTGTGCTAAAAATGGTGTACCACACCAAGACTTTACGCCTAAGTGCAAACTCTGTGGTGAAGAGCACTGCGCAAATTACAGAGGTTGCACAAAACACAAAACGTTTGCGGCTCGCGCCCGCGGAAACGAAGCGCAGCAGCGAAGAGTTTCGGCGGGAACATCGCACCCACGTGGAGCCCCAACGCACAGCCACAGCCAGACAAAGAGGAAACGCGGCCGCCGAGGCCGCGCATCCGGCCGAGCACATACCGAGGCGGTCGTCAACCTCGCCCAGCAGCGCGGGAACTTCGACGCCCGGAACAAAGAGCGGCAGCCACCCCACAGGCGGCCGCAGAACACGCCACCAGCAACGGAGCGCGATGGCGGACAGGCTCCGCCCGCCGCCTCACAGCAGGTACAAGCGCGCCATCACGCAGCACCGGCCGCAGCCAACCAGGCCGCAGGCCCGCCTCCCCCGCCGCAGCGCGCCACGCCAGTGGCGGCCCAGCCGCAGGCAGTTCCCCCGCCTGCGCCCCTACCGCGGCAAGCAGCTCCTACCACCGCGCCTCGCCGTAACGGAGCGGACCAATCAGCGCCGCCCGTCCCGGACCGGTCCAGCATGGCCGACTTCCCCGAACCGCGATGGCGCCGGCAGCGGCCAATCACCGGTCAGCAGCCTGCTGCAGCAGCCCACACCAACGGCGGCCAGCAGCCCAGCGGTAACCAGGCCACGCGCGACGGCCATTCTGTCGGGCCCCGACAAAATGGCGTACACACCGTCCGCCATGATGTCGGCCCCCGACAAGATGGCGACCGCATCGACCGTCTCCTTGACACGATGCAACTAATGATGGCTCGCGTGACCGAGCTGATGGCCGCAGTACAGCAAGTACTCGCCGTAACCTCGTCCACCGCCCGTCATGCCTGAAAACCGAAGAAGCCTCAAGGTATGCGTATTCAACGCCAATGGCTTGAAAACGCAGGACGGAGAATTCCGGCAGTTTCTGCGCGACGAGGACATAGACATCTGCCTCGTCGCGGAAACTCACCTAAAGCCTGGCGTACGAGTCGGCGTCGCTAATTACGTCTGCCACCGCTACGACAGGCCGACGGCAGGAGGTGGGACGGCCGTTTACGTCCGGCGTTCCATCAGACACCATCGGGTTCCCGTGCCAGAACTGACGTCGACTGAAGCAGCCGCAGTCGCAGTCGACTCTGTGCACGGCAGAATAACCTTCTGCGCTGTCTACAGGCCGCCGCGCGGACAACTGGACGCCGCGGACGCCAACAAACTCCTGTCCCTCCAAGGAAACCTCATACTTGGGGGAGACTGGAACGCGAAGCACGCGGCATGGAATAGCCGCCTTACGAACACCAGCGGCAGACGGCTACAACGCGTAATAGAGCGCCACGACGCGATCGCAGTAGGACCGCACGACGCCACCATCTATCCAACACGCGGACGGGAGGACGTGTTGGACTTCATCATAATGAAAGGCATACGGCAGCACGTGGCGGCCAGTACCCGAACGGCACTCGCGTCCGATCACTTGCCAGTCATCTTCGTGCTCGACGCCGACGTCACTCCGTTGCAACGCAGAGGACTCGACCTAAGAGGCATAAATTGGGAAGAGTACCGAGCAAATGTCACGGAAGCCCTGACGACACTCCCCGACGTCGACGCCGATGGCGCCGACGCCGCACTTCAGCACCTGTCGCAAGCCATCACAGATGCAGCCACAGCCGCAACTCCCGCGAGGCGTCCAGCGGAGGAAGTTCACCTCCCTCACCAGCTCCCGCAACGCATCCGAGACGCCATAGCTGCCAAAAACAGGCTGCAGCGGGAATGGCAGCTCACCCGTAACCCGCGTACCAAGCGGGAACTAAATCGTATGCGCCGCCACATCAGGGCGGACGTGGATGCGCATCGAAACGCTGAGTGGGCTGCGAAAATAGGGCAACTTGACATCGAGGACGGGTCGGCGTGGAAGTCCATGAAAAGCTTCCTACGCCGCACGCAGCCCATACCGCCTCTGCTAGTGGGTAACAGGTTTGTTAGCGAACCAGACGCCAAGGCTAATGCACTGGCTGATGCCTTCGCTGCAAACTTTACCCCCATGGAGGACCCTATCGACGAAGAACACGTCCGCCTCGTAGCAGACCGTCTTCCAGTCTTCTTACGTGAACGCGCAGAGGACGACGAGATTCAGCCTGTCTCGTCGGACGAAGTGCAACTACAGCTTCGCCACCTTCAGCGCAAGAAAGCAGGCGGAGCAGACAACATCACCAACCTGATGCTGAAGCAGCTTCCCGAGGCCGCAGCACAACATCTTGCGGCCATTTTTAACGGGATTCTGCGCTCCAGCGAGTATCCAGCCTGTTGGAAGCATGCTGAGGTAGTCGCCTTGCCGAAGCCGGGGAAGGACGCGCGCATTGCGAAGAACTACCGGCCCATCAGTCTTCTACCAGCAACTTCCAAGGTCTTCGAAAGGTTGTACCTGGTCCGCCTGCTGGCGCATGTAAACGCCGAAGGACTTCTCCCCGACGAGCAGTTCGGGTTCCGTCGGGAACACGCGACGACGCACCAGCTGCTCCGCCTGACGGAGGAAGCGTTTGGAGCCGTTGACCGACGTAAGTATTTCGGCGCTCTCTTGCTGGACGTGTCTCGTGCCTTTGACTCCGTGTGGCATGACGGCCTCCTGTACAAGCTTCTTGTGCAGGGGGTACCTGTGTCGCACGTGAGGCTCCTGCAGAGCTATCTGCAGGAAAGGACGTTTCACGTCCGTGCTTCCAGTGGAATTTCCACGGAGCGCCGTATACTTGCGGGTGTACCTCAAGGCTCGGTCATCGGTCCTACGCTGTACTCCCTCTATACCGCCGACCTGCCACGCACGAACCGCGTCCAGACGGCACTCTATGCTGACGACACGGCGATCTACAGCAGCAGCTGGAGCGTCGACGTCTTGCAGCGGCGTCTACAGGCAGCCACCGACGAGCTCTCGGAGTGGGCAAGAAAGTGGCGCCTCGCCTACAACGGAGACAAGAGCCAGGCGATAATCATCACAAATCGCCCCCTCCGTCAAGACGCGCCGACAGTCTCGGTGTGTGGTGTGCCAGTACCTTGGAGCCACACCGCCAAGTACTTAGGCGTTACTTTAGACCGGCGTCTCACATGGCAGCAACATATAGAAGCAACCAGAGGAAAGGCACTGGGTAGATTGAGGCTGCTCTACCCAGTGCTCAACCCCACGACAACGCTGCCAGAAGACGTCGGTCTTACGCTGTACAAGGCCGCCATTCGACCGCTGCTGGAGTACGCCGCAGTCGTGTGGGGCAACACGGCTGAAACCAACCTCAAACGCCTTCAAACAATACAAAACAGGGCGTTGCGTCTTGCACTGCATCTACCCAAGGACTTCCCAACAGAGGAGCTCCACCACGTCGCTGGAATCAAGCCGCTGCGGCAACGATTCAGAGATACAGCGACGACCTTCTATGAAAAGGCTGGGAGGTCAGCCAACCAACTGGTTAGAGGACTCGGCCACCGGCCACACTGGCGAGCGTCCCTTCGCTGGCCAGACTTGCTGCGGCAGTAATCACGCAGCATACCCTAACACAAAGTCCGCAGTGCAGGACAGCATAGAAAAACATAAGCCTACCCCATAACGAAGACACTGCTTATTGTAGGAAAAATAGCGAGAGGCTATTATAACCTACAACTACATCACGTGGAACAAACACGCATGTTCCACACATTTGCACACACGGCTGGGCGCAGACCGTAGCCGACTCGCCAGCCGCTGCAGCTGCTGTTTGTGCACGTTTTGCTTTGCCCGAGGAAGGAAGGATGACAGGCCGCGGCAAGGGAGGAAAGGGGCTCGGCAAGGGTGGCGCCAAGCGGCACCGCAAGGTGTTGCGCGACAACATCCAGGGCATCACGAAGCCCGCCATCCGCCGCCTGGCTCGCAGGGGCGGCGTGAAGCGCATCTCTGGTCTGATCTACGAGGAGACCCGCGGGGTGCTGAAGGTGTTCCTGGAGAACGTGATCCGCGACGCGGTGACGTACACTGAGCACGCCAAGCGCAAGACTGTGACGGCCATGGACGTGGTGTACGCCCTGAAGAGGCAGGGGCGCACCCTGTACGGTTTCGGCGGTTAGGCTGCGTCGCAGCGGGCGCTGGCCTTCCCGCGGCCGTGCTTGTGGGTGGGAGAGACTAGAAAACGGCCCTTTTCAGGGCCACCACACTGTTCGGAAGTTGAAAAGTGCGAAAGAGTCTGTGTTGTTGTTGCTGCGTGTGTGCGCTGTGTTGTTTGTTTGTTTCTTTCTTTCTTTCCGTTTGAGCGACGTGATGTGACTGGGAGGGGAGAAGGAAAGGAAACGTGTCATGTGGCTGGCTGTGTGTGGAGCTGCTTCGTTTGTGTGTTTGTTATTGTGTGTCTTTGTATCGATCGCGACGGAGATGGCGGGCTGTGTGTTGTTGTGCGAGAGGCGGTGATTATTTGCTTGCGTGGTTTGGCTCTGTGTGTTTGTTTGCGGCGGCGGCGTTGGGGTTTCCGAGGCAAGGCGTGTGGGCATAGGCGGCCGGATCAGCTGTTTCGTTCGTGTCGACGGCCGTTGCGCGCGGGAGTGGAGGGCGGTGTGTCGACACGCCTCCCTTTAACAATGGTCATTATTGCTGCCGTTGTCGGTTTGGAAGGCGACTGCGACCGTGCAAAATGTGTGTGTGTGTGTGTGTGTTTTGGGCCACACGGGCTGTGTGGACGACAAGATGGCGGACGTGCGCCGGCGGCGGCTGTGCTGTGACGGTGCAAAGTTAAAACAAAACAAGGTGCGGCGAGGACGACTGAAATTTTGCTTTGGACGTAGGTTTGTGTGGTGGCCCTGAAAAGGGCCGATTGTTGTGGGCCGAGCCGGCAAAGCGCGTTGCGTGCAGGGGAGCACGCGGCGGCTGCGATTGCCTGGCCTCCTTTAGGCCTTCTTCTCGGTCTTCTTTGGCAGCAGGACGGCCTGGATGTTGGGCAGGACACCACCCTGTGCGATGGTGACGCCCGACAGGAGCTTGTTGAGCTCCTCGTCGTTGCGGATGGCAAGCTGCAGGTGGCGCGGGATGATGCGCGTCTTCTTGTTGTCGCGGGCCGCGTTTCCGGCCAGCTCGAGCACCTCAGCCGCGAGGTACTCCATGACGGCGGCGAGGTAGACGGGCGCCCCGGCGCCGACGCGCTCTGCGTAGTTTCCCTTGCGCAGGAGGCGGTGGATTCTGCCGACCGGGAACTGGAGCCCAGCCCTGCTTGAGCGGGACTTTGACTTGCCCTTGACTTTGCCTCCCTTTCCGCGTCCGGACATGGCGATGGGCTAGCGACGGTGCACACGAAACGGAAACGAAAACGACCGGTGCGAGCGGCAGCGAGTCGAGCAGCGGAGTGCGTGCCGGCGCAGCCGGGGTGGGGGTGCTTTATGGGCTCGGGTGCGGCGGCCGGTTGCGCGCGCGCCCCATTGGTCGGCGGCCGCAACAGGGCGAGCTGGTAAAGGTGCGGCGGCGGCTGGCGGCGGGTGCCACTGTGTGGGGAGACGCTGACTAGAGCGGAGCGCTTGCTACTGGTGTTGCTGCTGCCGTACGTTGGTTCGAGATGCCGCCCAAGACTAGCGGGAAGGCCGCCAAGAAGGCTGGCAAGGCGCAGAAGAACATTTCGAAGGGCGACAAGAAGAAGAAGCGCAAGAGGAAGGAGAGCTATGCCATCTACATCTACAAGGTGCTGAAGCAGGTGCACCCTGACACGGGCATCTCGTCGAAGGCGATGAGCATCATGAACAGCTTCGTGAACGACATTTTCGAGCGCATTGCGGCCGAGGCTTCTCGCCTGGCGCACTACAACAAGCGCTCGACCATCACGTCCCGCGAGATCCAGACCGCTGTGCGGCTGTTGCTGCCTGGCGAGCTGGCCAAGCACGCCGTGAGCGAGGGCACGAAGGCGGTGACCAAGTACACGAGCTCCAAGTAAGGAGGTGGCTCTGGAATGGAAGGAAGGATGGAGAAGGCTCCTCCGTTGCGAGAGCGGCAAAACGGCCCTTTTCAGGGCCACCAACTTGCCTTTTGCGGGAAGGGCGGAATTGTTGTTGTTGTTTGTGTGTGTGGACGGCTGTGATGTATGTGTGCATTTTGATTGTGGGTGGGGGGGCGCGTCAAAGCGTGTTGCGCGGGGTACGGCCACGAGGTTGGTCGCCGTGGCGTGGAATGGTGGCACGCCTCGTTGGCGTGGTTTTTGACCCATTGGTGTTGTTGGGGTGTGTGTGTGTGTTACCCGTCTGCGAGGGGGGACAGTGCGATCGGCGACTTTTGTGTCACCGTAACGACGGCCGTTTGCGGGTTTGTTTTTTTGCACATCATACATGGCGAGGGTGAAATGTGAAATGTTTTTGTTTGGTTTTTGTTTTGTTTTTTTGCCGCCCACTATTCCCTTTGCTGTACGCCGAGTTTGACAATGGTGCGACGTAACTGCAGCGTGGAGGTGTGTGAGTGACGTTGAAATGAACGTGCCATTAAGACGCATTGTTGTTGTATTGTACTGTACGTGTACGGCGACACGCACGATGATGTACCATTCGACTCTGATGTTTGATAGCCGTGTCTGACTGATTGCGTACGACGCACGCACACCGATGTCGTCATTCAAGATGCACGCTAGACGACGACGGCGGCGGCGGCGGTGGTCGTTTGTTTGGCGAATGTCTGTACACGTGTTTGTCTGTGTCCATCCGGTATGTATTTGTTTGTTTGAAAGTGTTTTGTGTGTCGGTGACGTGGTCCGATCCGTCGCCCCCTGAGTAACTGTCGATCGGCGCGATAGACCGGCGTCACGCAACTGAACCGAAGTCTTGGGCACACCCGTCATACTGTTGTACACCGTCGCGCTGAGAACGGTAACGAAAGGTTGACGTTGATCGGTCGAATGTCTGGGCAGAACGTGAGGAATGAGGCAAGAGTGCAAGGAGGGGGGGCAAAAGAGAGAGGAAGGGAAAAAGGGGAGAAACGCATTCGTAGAGCAACGGAACGTTCCCGTGTCGGAGGCGTATTGGAGCCGCACTGAAATGCGTTTAACGGCGGCGCGGCTGCAAGTGTCTGCCGTGGTGAACGTTACCTTTGACGGCTGCATTGGGCTTTGCCTTTGCTTTCGCTTTCGCTTTCGCGTTCGCTTTCGCTTTCCCGGATGTACGTAACGTTTGTTGATATGGTTCTGAGGAAGAGTGTATGACAGTGCCGTGCCGTCCATGTTCGTGTGCCCTCCCATTGTGTGTATGCTATTGTCTGTGTACTTGAATGATGTATGTAGGTGTTAGTGGACATGTTTTACCAGTGGGGGGAAATGGATCGTCGATAGTTGCCGTCACTCTGTCACGGTCGAGATGACGCACCCTCCGTACAGAAAGGTGTCGAGAAAGTGAGTGTGTGTGTGCGTCCGTGAATTGGCAGCGTTTGGAGGTGGGCGTGCCCTGCATGTGGCCCGGAAAAGGCTGTTCGTTAGGCGGTAGTGTTGTGTGGACAGGGGAGGGGCATGCGTAACGCTGCTGGCATGGCATTTCGGGAGATGGGAGGGGGCAAACGAGGAAACGAGGAGCGGCGGCCAAAGACGGGACGGGGAGGGGCGCGGTGTGGGTGGCTTGCGCCTGTGCTCGGCGTTGTGGTTTGTGCAAAAGAGGAGGAGAAAAACAATGTGAGTTGCCAGGGAGGGGAGCGGTGTTGTGTTGTGGTTGTCGTGGTGTAGCCGCAGACGCGGCTGTCAGTGAACGTGGCGAGACGGACGGATGCGCGGAGGGGCGGGGGCGGCGCATTTCGCCGGTGCCGTGCCGTGCCGTGCCTGAAAGCCGCGTGGTCGCTGTGTTGTTGGTGGCGTGGGGGCGAGGAGAGTACCGTACGGGTGTGCTTGTGCGCCGGAAATGGCACACTGCGCCCGCCCGTCTTGGAGGCTGATGGCTGTGGTGTGGAAATGGGGCGCGGTGATGTTGAAGCACAGAAAAGAAACCAAGAAAACGGAAGGCGTGATGCGGCGGTGGTGGTGAGAGCGGGAAAAACAAAACAAAAGAAAAAAAACAACAAAAAAAAAGAAGGAAAAACAACAAGAAACAAAAAAGAAAACAAAAAGTCTATCAATATTAAAATGTAAATGGAAATGGACCCAGGTATAACCTCCCTGCACAAATAGCAGAGAGTCCGATGATAATAAAAATGTGCCAGAATGTTAACGTCCCTACAAAACAAACCCAACGATAATATTAATGAAAGAGTGAACCGTATGTAACATTGCAACAGACATAATGAAACCTGATAAATTGTATAAGGGCAGCAGCCGTTGACCTTTGGCCCTGTATTCAGAATAAAAAGAGCCAAAGATCGTTACCCCAATGAAAAAGACACTGAAACACGTATGTAACATAGTAGCGATGGCGAGACATTGTAGCATCTGTGACCAGAGAGTTTGCGCTGGACTGCGCGAGTGTTGCGAGCGGTTCTCAGTCAGTCAGTCAGTCTGTGTAGTTGAGGGCTGTACTCTGTCAGTAGTCGTCGCGTGCAGTACGCTAATAGTCGTCATGCAGAGCGGTCGGTCAGTAGTAGCAGCCGAGTGCGGTTGTGTGATGTAGGCGGTCGGCAACACTGGTCAAGATGGTGAATAAGGTATACTGTTAATTGATATAATCGTTAGATAATGAGAAATTGTATTTATTGTAATTATTCTCCAACAAGTTCCCCAATAATAATTTTTATTTCAAAAGCATTTTTCAAACTTTTAATCTTTTATTGAACTAAAGAGTTCGTTCCACTTCTTTGAAGAAAAATGTCACTAAAATCACAAAGAAAGAGAATATTATTATTTGCAATGCAGTTCCTCCAAGCGCTGCGCAACAACCAGAGCAGAAATGTGACATCCATTTATTCGGAGGTAAGACTTTTAATTCTGATTGTTTTGCACAGGGCCAAAGACCGATATTTCGGTTTAATTGAAGTTTCTTGTCACTGAACGGACTTTTGTAAATGTTGTGTGAAGACTTTATATTTGAGTCAGATTGCGAATTGCACATTTTTGTTGCCATTTTCAATACCTCTCATTGTGGGCGAGGTTACAATTAGCGCAATGTCCATTAGCATCCGTAAATAACATTGTCCATTATTTTAAATATTGCTGGGAGGTTACAACACACACACACACAAAACAAAAAACAAAAAAAAACAAAAAATTGCATTTATATCCGCTCCTCAATTGTAGATACCCCTTACACAGCTGTGTGCAATGAATGAGTGCTGGCTGGTAATTAATTGCACTCCTTGGAGGGAAATGCCATAGGAAGTAGTCTTTAAAAAGTGAATGTTTTTCGTTAAGAGACAAAAGTTACTTTAGAAAAAAAGTAATAGTGGGGCTTTTGTTGTTGAACAAAATAAGTACAATGAACATACGTTATCAGATTTGCGCAATGCAGCGTCACACCACCTTTTGATTATAACACAATATACTATACATCGTCCCGAACCGTGACCAGAGTCGCGAGACGAGCAGAGCACGCCGCCGACGCCCGCTCAGTACAACCGTCCACCCGCTACTACTGTCGACCGACTACTACCTCTCCCGACTCGCGCTACAATATATATAACAACTGTTCCTGGCGACCCGGTGCGTGCAACTACTGTCGTCTGGCGCGGTCCAAGCGCCGACTAGCAGCGATAAAGAACTCTCTGGTCAGACAGAGATGCTGTCATGCCTCGCCATCGCTCTGGTAATGAATACATACGTGGTGCAGCGTGCGTACCACCGGAACACGCAGTGGCGGAGCCAAAGACTGTGTTGTCGAGGTCGAGTGCGAGTGGGAAGAGAGGCAGCGTCGGCACGGAGATGCAAGCGAGCGCGAGACGCACGGGGGCTGCGGCGTGGCGCGTTTGCGGTCGGCGCCTTTGGTGGCAACGGCCGGGACAAGCAGCGGTGTATGGTGTGGTGCGGGGCGGACAGGGGCGGCGGTGGACGGGGAGGAGGCGGCGCGACGACGGCATGGGGGCGAAAACGGGACGGGGGACGGCGGATGTTGAGAGGCGTCACGCGCGGACAGGACACAGACACAGAGACACACAGATTGGAAAGGGAGGGTGCGCGGTAGTAGTTGGGAATGTGCGTACCGTGCGGGATGGGAGTGGGCGAGGAACACGGTCGTGGCCCCTGTTTTGGGTGCGTGTGATGACGTCGGTGTGTTGTGGGAAGGGAAGGTGCTGTGGCGGCGGCGCGTAATGGGCGTAGGCCGAAAAGAGAAAGGAACGTGGGCAGTGTGTTGGCAAGCGTCGGTTCGACTGCGACGTTGATGGGCAGGGCAGGGCAAGGTTAATGGTGGTAGGAGTAGGCGTGTGGGCGCAAAAAATCTGCCGCTGCAGGCGGTGCCGTAACCGCCATGGCGGGAAGGAGAGAGGGCCAAAGAAAGAAAGAAAGAAAGAAGAAAACAAAAAAAAAAAAGGAGGGGGGGGGGGCGAAAGTGGAGAGGCGGTGGTGTGAGAAGGGCGGGGGCGGAAGGAAGGCAGGAAGGACAAGAGGCGAGGCGACGGCTTGCTTTGTGTATCGGTCGGTCTCTGGCTATGCTTCGTTTTCTGCAGCAGGGTCGGTGCGCGGCGTGGCTCGCGGCAGTGGGAACGCCTGGTGGCTGGACGGCCAGCAATGCGGTTGGATGGGCGGCCACAGCACCGCACCTGTGCCCGAGGAGGAGACGCTGGCGGCGGGCCCTGAGGTGAGGCCGGCTCGGCTGGGGCTGTGGATGTGTAGGTGTGCGCCGCTGCTGCAACAACGAGTAAAACGCGAGAAGAAGGGATGGCGGTAGAGAGGAAAAAAAGAAAAAGGTCGTGTTGTGTTGATGCGCAGGCAGACGCGTACAGAGGGACGAGCCCGGTCTGCAGCAGGGTGTGGCCGTGCCGAGTGCAGAGCAGCGGCGGCTCGGTTCGGTTCGGCCCGGCCCGGCGGGCCGCGCTGTTGTCGCGGACGTGAGCGCCCCCTGGCGGGTGGCCGGAGGCGGCGCGGCGTGTTGGACGTGTGGCTGGTGGCAGTGCACAATTTGCGAGTGGCTGGCGGTGTGGTGTGGCGGTTGGCGCGTCGGGCGGCGGAGAGGTATGTGTTGCGGGCGCCCTTTGCTGCGCTGCGTCGTTGCGTGTGCCGTACAGGGCGGGCGCTTGTCGACTGTGTGGGCGGTGTGGCGAATTGGCGTGAAACGGCTGCCGAGAGGTGTGTGGTAGCGAGCCGGTCGGTGGTGTCAGTGCGAAGGGGAATGTGCGTGCGTTTGGCGGTTTCGGTGTGCTTTTTGCGGCGTGAGAGTGGGAATTAGTGGGGCCGGCTGTTGTGTTGGTTCCTTGTGTCTTGTGTCGCGTAGCTTGATGGCAACGTGGAAGGACGCCGGTTTCGTTTCGAGCCTTGCGTGTGGTTGTCGACGTTGACTGGTTGGCGTGTGCCGATGCACGTGCATGTGTGGGTCGCGAGTGCGTTTTTGGCTGGCTGTGTGTGTGTGTGTGTGTTTTGGGGGGGAAGGGGGAGGCGGTGGTGAAAGTGCAGTCGTTGCCACGGGCGTCGTCGGGTGGGGCTGGGGCTGTGCGTCGTGGCGGAAAGGTGGTAGGTTGCGGGAAGCGAGCCCGTCGTTGACGGTGTCGCGTGAGTTGTGAATCGAGTGGGGCGCGGGGCGCGGGACAGGAGCAGCGTGCCGCTGCGTCGTGGTCGTCAGCAGAGGCTGTGCGTGTGCTTGTCCTTTTTGTGGGCGGTTCGTGCGAGGCGTTTTTGTTTTGTGTTGCCCTAGTTGTTAGTTTATTTTGTTTGTGTTTGTTATTTTGAGACGACGACTGGTTGGTGGCGTGCGCGCGAAGTGGCGGTGTGCGCTTCCCGTGTCGTTTGTGTTGTTTGGTTTTTTTGTTTTTGTGTGTTTTTGTTTTTTTTTTTTTTTTTTTTTTTTTTTTTTTTGCACTGGGCCCCGGTGGGTGGGTGCGTGTGTGTCGATTGCCGGCTGGCGAAAGGTGCGCCATCGGCGGGGTGGGTCGCCGGCACAAGTAGAGGCGGCGGCGTTGTTGCTGTTGTTGTGTGGTGTTTGTTTTGTTCGGCTGTGTCGGCGAGCTGTGTTGCGGTGCGTGTGAATGGTGGTGCAAAAGTGCTGGCGTTGGGGCTGCGACTGCGACGGCGACGGCGGCGAGCCGCGGGCGCGCCATTGATAGTGATGTTGTGAACAGCGGCTGTGTACGGTAGTGGTGTTGTTGTAGCACGACGTGCATCCGGGCCGGCGCGGAAAGCGCAGTTGCGGGCGGTTGCCCTTCGGTGCCAGCCATGTCGCGTGAGCGGCGGGTTGCTCTGGTGTCGACACGTGGTGCTCTGGGTTGTTGTGTGGTGCCCTTTGGCCGGTGGGGGTGGTTCGCGTGTGTCTCGTTCGCGCTCGGTGTCTGGTCGTGGTCGTGCTGCTCCCCCGTCTGTCGGCGGTTTCCGACGTCGTCTGTACGTTTTTGTTCGTTTGCGGCGTGCCTGCCGACGTCGTCCCGTCGCGACCTTTCAACCGAAAGTGTGGCGCCCGAAGGTGAACGAACGTAACCCTGACCTCGGCGCTTTACGCTGAGCCGAGCGAACCGAACCGAACCTAACCTGTGGTGTGGCGAGGTGAGCTCAGCCTGTGAGCCCCTAACGTCTACGTAAGGTAAGCTGTCTGGCTCACGCCTCACGTTTTTGAACGCTTTTTTAACCTACGTTTGACGCTTCTTAACCTAGCACTGACCCCTTAACCTAACGTGTAACCTAACCTAACCTAACCTAACCTAACCTAACCTAACCTAACCTAACCTAACCTCTGACGCCTGACGTGTTTGAATGCTTAACCTAAGTTTGACGCTTAACCTAACCCAAGTCCCCTTAACCTAACCCACGTCCACCTAACCTAACCTAACCTAACGTAGACGTGTAAACGTAATGTGTAACGCGTAACGTGTAAGGTCGGCTGTCGTGTGTGCTTGACGGCAGATTGGGTTGGTCTGTAGATTCGGATTGCGGTTTGCCTCGGTCGAGGGGTTGGGTCGGAAGCGGCGAGGGGCGGCGGCGCCTGTTGCGCAGGCGGCGTCCGTTTGCGGCGGGCAATTGTTGAGAAACGGCTGTGAATGTTGGCGGGCGAGAGGAGGAGGACGGCGCGCGATGTGGCCCGACGGCTGCGGGCCGATCGGGAAACGGCGGGAGGGCGACGGAAGGCGATGGGGCGGCGGAGGCGCGTTTGCACGGCCGTCATCGCCGCACGCCTCGGCTTGTGTGGCTGTGGCGCCGGCCGCGCTGGCCGGGCTGCCGCGGCGACGGTGTGGGAGTTTTGCCGAAGGTTTGGCCATTGTGGCGGGTCGTCGGCTGGGGCTGTGGGGGCGGCATTTGGGCGGGGGCGGCGATTCTCGGCGGGCCGACCCAGGCTGTAGCGCGCGGTAGCTGCAGTTTGGCCGTGGTTTGCGGCGCTGCCGTGGCGACTGGTTGGCGACTGTGGTGTGGCTGTGTGTAGCCCCATCCTCGGTGGTTTGAAAGGCGCGGGCGGTTGTGGCGCAGGTTTGGGGCTGCTCCGCACAGGCTGTCGGACGTTGGGCGGTAGCAAGCGCGGGAGGCGCGGCGCGGCGGCGCGCAGAGTGGCGGCCGCTCTCTCGGCCGTCCGCGCCCGCCCGCGACACTGGCTGGGCCTTGTGATTCTCTGCTCTGCTGCTGTGCTGTGCTTGCGTGCCTGCCTGCCGTCCCGCTCGCTCTCGCTGTGTGTTACGCGCGTCGTCGAAATGGCAGATCAGGCGGCTACGAACGAGACTGCTGCGGCACCCGCCGCCACCGGCACTACGAAGAAGGCCAAGTCTGCGTCGTCTGCGAAGAAGCCGCGCGCCAAGCCTGCGCACCCGCGCACCTCTGAGATGGTGACGGCCGCCATCAAGAGTCTGAAGGAGCGCGGCGGGTCGTCGCTGCAGGCGATCAAGAAGTACATAGCCGCGCACTACAAGCTGGACGCGGAGAAGCTGGCGCCGTTTATCAAGAAGTACCTCAAGTCGGCCGTCGTGGCGGGCGAGCTGGTGCAGACGAAGGGGAAGGGCGCGTCCGGCTCGTTCAAGCTTGCCGGCGCCGGCGGCGGGGGGGCGGCCGAGGGCGGCAAGGCTCGTGCTGGCGGTGCCAAGAAGAAGCGCGCCGCTCCGGCCAGCAAGGAGAAGAAGGGCGCCCGTGCGGCCGGCGCAAAGAAGGCTGGTGGCGTGAAGGCGGCGACCGGTCGGAAGGCGGGCGCCGCCAAGAAGGCGTCTGCGGCGTCGGCCGCGCCCGCGGGTGCGAAGAAGGCGGCTGCGGCCAAGCCGGCCAAGGCCAAGTCGCCGTCGAAGGCGAAGAAGGCCGCCAAGGTTCCGACGAAGAAGCCGAAGGCGCCGCGCCCGAAGAAGGCGACGACGCCGTCTAAGGCGAAGGCTTCGCCCAAGAAGAAGAAGTAGAGTAGAGGAGAAAGAGATGGGAGAAAGGAAGGGTTTGGCGCTTGACTCCGTCGTCCCCACCCCCCGTCGTCGTCTAGTGGCGCGCAAGAGACGCGCGGCCCAAAACGGCCCTTCTCAGGGCCATCAAAGCACGTCGGGGAAGGTTTTGATTGTCGTGTTGCGTTTGGTGTGGGTGTCTGTCTGGCGTTTCTGTATGCCCGTGGGGATGCTGTTTGCGTGCCGTGGTGGTTGGATTGCGGGGGTCGGTGGCGGGTGTGGGCGGCGGTAGCGGTAAGCGGTGTTGTTGTTGTTGTCGTGGTTGATTGTCGCCGTGTTTGTGGCGGCGGCCGACGGTTGGTTTTTCTGTCACGTTGTTTTGTTTGAATACGTTGGTTGGCTTGCCTGCGTTCGTTCGTCTCGGATGTCTGTCTTGTCGAGTCGTGTCTGGTCTTTGTTTTGTTTTGTTCCTTTGTGTGTGTGTGTGTGTGTGTTATGTTTTGCAACGGGGGGCACGTTGAGATGTGGAAGGAGTCGGCGGGGATTTCGGTGGCGCGTAGAGCGAGCGAGCGCGCGCGCCTGCCTGGCCGTTGGCCGTCGGAGTGGAGTGCGGGTTTTTTTTGTTTTCGAAACGAAAGCGGCGGCCGGCCAGCCACCCGTGCGGTGTGACGTCGGCCGTTGGGTATTGTGCGCTTTGAGCGCCGGGGAGGGATGATGTGTGATTGTTGCGCGCTGCTAGCAGGCAGGCAGAGTGAGCGGGTGTGGCGGACGGACGGGAAGTGGTGGTTTTTTTTTGTTTTTGGGTTGCGGGGCGAGAGGCAGGCGACCGACAAAGTTTGCTCGCGACGGAGAGATGTTAGTGGCCCTGAAAAGGGCCGTTTTTGTTTGTGCGGTGCGGTGCGGTGCGGTGCCGCGGCGCGGTTTAGGCGCGCTCGCCGCGGATGCGGCGCGCGAGCTGGATGTCCTTGGGCATGATGGTGACGCGCTTGGCGTGGATTGCGCACAGGTTGGTGTCTTCGAAGAGGCCGACGAGGTAGGCCTCGCTGGCCTCCTGCAGGGCCATGACTGCGGAGCTCTGGAAGCGCAGGTCGGTCTTGAAGTCCTGGGCGATCTCGCGCACTAGGCGCTGGAATGGCAGCTTGCGGATGAGCAGCTCTGTGCTCTTCTGGTAGCGCCTGATTTCTCGCAGGGCGACGGTGCCCGGCCTGTAGCGGTGGGGCTTCTTGACGCCTCCGGTGGCGGGCGCGCTCTTCCTCGCCGCCTTGGTGGCGAGCTGTTTGCGCGGCGCCTTTCCGCCGGTGGACTTGCGGGCCGTTTGCTTTGTGCGGGCCATGGCGGTAGCGGTAGCGGTAGCGGTAGCGGAGCGGCGTGCGTGGAGGTTAGGTGCGGCGCGGCGTCCGGTGCTGCCTTGACAACGGGCCCGCGCGCCTCCGTGCTGCGCTTATATGCCCTCGGTTGCGCGTGGTGGGGGGAGGGCGGGCCAGAGTCTATATAGGGGGGCGGCGGGCGCGCTGGGCGCAGACCGTAGCCGACTCGCCAGCCGCTGCAGCTGCTGTTTGTGCACGTTTTGCTTTGCCCGAGGAAGGAAGGATGACAGGCCGCGGCAAGGGAGGAAAGGGGCTCGGCAAGGGTGGCGCCAAGCGGCACCGCAAGGTGTTGCGCGACAACATCCAGGGCATCACGAAGCCCGCCATCCGCCGCCTGGCTCGCAGGGGCGGCGTGAAGCGCATCTCTGGTCTGATCTACGAGGAGACCCGCGGGGTGCTGAAGGTGTTCCTGGAGAACGTGATCCGCGACGCGGTGACGTACACTGAGCACGCCAAGCGCAAGACTGTGACGGCCATGGACGTGGTGTACGCCCTGAAGAGGCAGGGGCGCACCCTGTACGGTTTCGGCGGTTAGGCTGCGTCGCAGCGGGCGCTGGCCTTCCCGCGGCCGTGCTTGTGGGTGGGAGAGACTAGAAAACGGCCCTTTTCAGGGCCACCACACTGTTCGGAAGTTGAAAAGTGCGAAAGAGTCTGTGTTGTTGTTGCTGCGTGTGTGCGCTGTGTTGTTTGTTTGTTTCTTTCTTTCTTTCCGTTTGAGCGACGTGATGTGACTGGGAGGGGAGAAGGAAAGGAAACGTGTCATGTGGCTGGCTGTGTGTGGAGCTGCTTCGTTTGTGTGTTTGTTATTGTGTGTCTTTGTATCGATCGCGACGGAGATGGCGGGCTGTGTGTTGTTGTGCGAGAGGCGGTGATTATTTGCTTGCGTGGTTTGGCTCTGTGTGTTTGTTTGCGGCGGCGGCGTTGGGGTTTCCGAGGCAAGGCGTGTGGGCATAGGCGGCCGGATCAGCTGTTTCGTTCGTGTCGACGGCCGTTGCGCGCGGGAGTGGAGGGCGGTGTGTCGACACGCCTCCCTTTAACAATGGTCATTATTGCTGCCGTTGTCGGTTTGGAAGGCGACTGCGACCGTGCAAAATGTGTGTGTGTGTGTGTGTGTTTTGGGCCACACGGGCTGTGTGGACGACAAGATGGCGGACGTGCGCCGGCGGCGGCTGTGCTGTGACGGTGCAAAGTTAAAACAAAACAAGGTGCGGCGAGGACGACTGAAATTTTGCTTTGGACGTAGGTTTGTGTGGTGGCCCTGAAAAGGGCCGATTGTTGTGGGCCGAGCCGGCAAAGCGCGTTGCGTGCAGGGGAGCACGCGGCGGCTGCGATTGCCTGGCCTCCTTTAGGCCTTCTTCTCGGTCTTCTTTGGCAGCAGGACGGCCTGGATGTTGGGCAGGACACCACCCTGTGCGATGGTGACGCCCGACAGGAGCTTGTTGAGCTCCTCGTCGTTGCGGATGGCAAGCTGCAGGTGGCGCGGGATGATGCGCGTCTTCTTGTTGTCGCGGGCCGCGTTTCCGGCCAGCTCGAGCACCTCAGCCGCGAGGTACTCCATGACGGCGGCGAGGTAGACGGGCGCCCCGGCGCCGACGCGCTCTGCGTAGTTTCCCTTGCGCAGGAGGCGGTGGATTCTGCCGACCGGGAACTGGAGCCCAGCCCTGCTTGAGCGGGACTTTGACTTGCCCTTGACTTTGCCTCCCTTTCCGCGTCCGGACATGGCGATGGGCTAGCGACGGTGCACACGAAACGGAAACGAAAACCACCGGTGCGAGCGGCAGCGAGTCGAGCAGCGGAGTGCGTGCCGGCGCAGCCGGGGTGGGGGTGCTTTATGGGCTCGGGTGCGGCGGCCGGTTGCGCGCGCGCCCCATTGGTCGGCGGCCGCAACAGGGCGAGCTGGTAAAGGTGCGGCGGCGGCTGGCGGCGGGTGCCAGCCATTCAGCCGCTCGCTGCCACGGAGGACGGAAGCTCGTGTGCGTGCCTCCGCCTTTGTTCGCTCGCTGCGGGATTTTCCCGGCCGGCTGCGCTGCTTTCGAGCACGTGGCCCGATGCTGGCTTAGCGCTCGCGCTTTGCTAGCAAGCAAAATTGTCGTGTCATTGTAGATACCACCAGTACATCACGCTGCAGAGCTCCCACTCTGCTTCCTCCGAGTCTAGGGACTTATCCAAGTCAGGGCCCGTGGCGCTGCCCGGTGTCCCGCGCTTGTGTAGCTTAGGGTCAGCGCTGCCCCAGATACCCTGCGGTGTTAACAAACAGGTGCATCTGACTTCTTTAGCGTGTGGGCTGGTGGACTTTCCAAACTGTCTGACGTCTGAGCATACTGCCCCTGGGCAGACCTCAAACCCAATCCGCTGTGGGAGCCCACAGGGCGACCACAGCCTGAACATGTCAACACAAAACACCACACGAAAACAATCACGGACACCAGACGAACCAGACGCGATGTCTGAAAGCCAGCCCAAGAAGCAGGCTATGGAGGAGGAAGCAATAGCTGCTGCAACTCCGCTACCAGAGGACGATGAGGACATGGAATATGAGGCAAATGTCCCTACCAATAACAGATTCGAAGCGCTCTCAGGAGACGCTGCTGACGTTCCCCAGCCAGGCCCCTCACAATCTCAAGATTCTCGTAAATTCAAGGTCCCTCCCATAGTCTGCTACATGACGAAGGGATACCTAGAATTAGTCAAAGAACTGAAGCCAGGACTAAAAAGTAAAATTCTGTGCTCCTACAGAAAGGACACGATTAAAATACAGGTAGACAACCTAGTTGACTACCAATATGTCATTGCAAATCTCAATCTAAGGAAAATCCAGTACCACACGTACGACTTAGATCCTAAGAAATTCGTAAAAGTTGTTGTCAGAGACCTTCCCATAGAGGCGGAGGACATCCAAGTCATGGATGCCATCAAGGAGCTAGGATATGATGTCCAAAACATCATCGCGTTTAAAAAAGTCGAGGAGGTAAATGGGAAGCAGGAACTGAGCAAAATGCCCATGTACTGCGTCACCCTAACCAGGACCCCAGACTGGGACTCCATCTATAAAGTCAAACTCCTACTCGACTTCAAATGTAGGATCGAATCGTACAAAAAGTCAGATGGGCCTACGCAATGTTACAGGTGCCAGCGGTTTAACCATGGCTCCCGAAACTGTACAGCAAACCCCCGCTGCGTCAAATGTGGCGGAGACCACCTCAGCAGTCTCTGTAAAAAACCTAAATCGGCTCCACCAAAGTGCGTCCACTGCCAAGGGGCGCACCCAGCCAACTTTAGAAGATGTCCAACTTGGGTTGCATTGACCCAACAAATGAGAGCCAGTTCTGGGCAACAGGCGGCAGCTACTCCTAGAGTACCAGCTCCCGCAATAAACACACAAAACTTTCCAAACCTGAGGCAACGCCAGCAACCGCCAACCACCCAGAGGCCTGCTGGAAGACCCTCCACTACCCGCCCAGTCGGAACTGCCGCGGCAGCACCGCCGCGCCGCCCGGCATGGAACATCCCAGCGGGACCCTCCCCTGCACAAAACAACTCCGGAGAAGCGTTTGGGCAACTCCAAGATATCCTCCGCCTGTTTGGGAACTGCAACCTAACTCATCTATTTCATACTGTGAAGACCACTCTAGAGAGGTTGACACAAGCGCCAGACGCGATGTCTAAAATAATGGTAATTGCTCAGGGAATCATGACATTCATCAATGGACCCTAGACGCAATGACCACATCGTTATATTAAACTGGAATGCCGACGGCATCTCCGATCAAAAGCACTCAGTAGAGTACTTCCTTGATGACTATGGGATAGATGTGGCTCTTGTCACAGAAACCCACCTAGACCCACAAAAGTCCTTGTCCATTAGGAACTATAATATGTATAGAACTGATAGATTAAACCGACCTAAAGGAGGAACCCTAGTTTTAGTTAAAAATAGAATACCACATAGGCTTATCACAATCCCTCCACTGACCAGAGTGGAGGCAACGGCCATAGAAATTCAAATAGGCCAGCACCATGTAGTATTAGTTGCAGCCTACAACCCTCCTGATGGGCGTATCCCTCCAGGTGACTTAGACATAATTTTAGGATTAAGCCAAAGAGTCGTCATTGGTGGAGACTTGAACTCAAAAAGCAGATCGTGGGGCTGTAGGGCGAACAACGCCAGTGGAACTGCACTTAAAAACTACCTTGAAGGAAAGAACAACATCACACTAATAGCACCTGAAGAGCCAACGCACTTTCCAAGGAGGGAAATGAACCGCCCGGATATACTTGACATCTTCTTGATTAAAAACTTCCCCTGGGCGCAAAACCCCACGGTCCTAAACCAGCTCGACTCCGATCATAATCCTGTTACACTAGAGCTAGCCGGTGCCGGACACGTCTCAAGCAGCAACGTGTACTACACATATGAGACTGACTGGGAACAATACACCAACTTGGTAGGCCTGCACACAGAAGAGATACCACCCATGACCAACAGAAGACGCATTGATAATGCAATCGAACAACTTACCAATGTTGTGAAAGAATGCCATCGGCTTTCAACCACGAAGACCCGCCACGAGAGGGGCCGACAGGACCTGCCAGACGAACTCCAAGTACTTCTCAGTACTAAGCGGAGGTTCCGAAAGCGCTGGCAGACCTATCGGGACCCAATCGATAGGCGGATAATGAACAGTCTCGCCCAAGAACTTAGAGTCCGACTGGCTGAATACAGGAGTGCTCGCTGGGAAGAAACGCTAACACAAACGGAGAATAATCCCCAGAAGTTCTGGAGAATAGTCAAAAGCCGAAAAGAGAAGCCCCGAAGCATCCAGCCACTACATGGAGAGAATGGCCTCGTCTACGACCCCCCAGGGAAAGCGGAGGCTATGGCCAACTCTCTTGAACTGCAGTTCAAGATCCACAACATCGATGATGAAGAAGCAGACGCCCAAGAGGAACGAGTGGAGAGGGAGGTTCCCAGAATCCTGCGACGCGCGTCACCAACTTCCTTCGAGCCCGTCACATGCCAAACTGTCTGCTCGATCATTAAAGGGCTCGGCAACTCCAAGTCCCCTGGTCCAGATGGCATACGCAACCTACAGCTCAAAAATCTACCACCTACAGCACTCCGCTACCTTACATCAATCTATAACTCCTGCCTCCAGAAGATGTATTTCCCATCCACATGGAAAATAGCTAAAGTAATTACCATTCCAAAACCCAACAAAAATCCCTTATTCCCCCAGAATTACCGCCCTATATCACTCCTCAGCTCCCTCGGAAAAATCCTAGAACGCCTGATCCTAGCAGCCCTTAAATCCTTCCTCACTGAACGTAATATCACCATCCCAGAACAGTTTGGTTTTCGTGCTGGGCATGGCACCATTTCCCAAGCCACCCGAGTAATCGAGCAGATATGTAAGGCAAGGGCCGAAGGGCAGAGCACAGGCGCGGTCTTCTTAGATGTGGAAAAGGCTTTTGACCGAGTCTGGCACGACGGCCTAATTTACAAGCTCCACCAATGCGACTCTCCTGTACACTTAGTAAAAATCCTGGCTTCTTTCTTAGAAAGTAGAAAATTTTTTGTTATGCTAGAAAGTAGTAAAAGTAGACTTAAGGACATAGAAGCAGGGGTCCCTCAAGGATCTGTATTAGGCCCATTCCTATATAGCCTATACACAAATGATATACCAAGAAGTCCCAACACCCATATTGCACTATTTGCGGACGATACGGCCGTCTATGCAAGCCACCCGAACCTAAATTACGCGACACACCACCTTCAGAGACACCTAGATTTAATCACACAATGGTGTAATATCTGGAAAATAAAAATAAACGCCGAGAAATGTAATTCAATCATGTTCACCACCAGGAGAAGACCTCCAAACCGCCAAGTATCCATTGACGGTAGGGACCTCCCCTGGTGTAACGAAGTGAAATATCTTGGACTAACGATAGACGCCAAACTACTGTGGAACTCCCACATAACAAATGCGTGTAATAGAGGTTCGGGCAGCATCTACAACCTGTATCCCTTGCTGAAAGGAAATGGCCTGTCCACCAGAACTAAGCTTAAAATATGGAAGATGGTAGTCCTACCATCTCTACTATATGGCTGTGAGGTCTGGGAAATGGCAGCAGACTGTCACCATAAAAAGCTTCAGGTTCTCCAAAACAAGGCACTGAGAATCATTACAGACGCGCCCTGGTTCGTCTCAAATAACACAATCCACAATGATACCAACATGCAAACCATCACTACACTCATCCAACAGAAAACACAAGCATTCTACACAACTTCTGAGAACTCGCCGCATCTTCTCATCTCCTCTCTCGGATCAGATCCATTTCACATCAACTACAAACATCCGAAAAACACAATAACTCGACACTACAGAGTATAACACATTCACAACACAATACATGCACAAACACATATAACTCATGCAATTAAACCAACATGTCAAAACCCCCTAGCTCATGACAGAAGGCAAAATGGCAAAGTCCACTGGCCCTTCAAACGCTAACGGGCAAGACCAACTGGCCCGACATGATACTCCGTCCGTCCGGCGGGTGCCACTGTGTGGGGAGACGCTGACTAGAGCGGAGCGCTTGCTACTGGTGTTGCTGCTGCCGTACGTTGGTTCGAGATGCCGCCCAAGACTAGCGGGAAGGCCGCCAAGAAGGCTGGCAAGGCGCAGAAGAACATTTCGAAGGGCGACAAGAAGAAGAAGCGCAAGAGGAAGGAGAGCTATGCCATCTACATCTACAAGGTGCTGAAGCAGGTGCACCCTGACACGGGCATCTCGTCGAAGGCGATGAGCATCATGAACAGCTTCGTGAACGACATTTTCGAGCGCATTGCGGCCGAGGCTTCTCGCCTGGCGCACTACAACAAGCGCTCGACCATCACGTCCCGCGAGATCCAGACCGCTGTGCGGCTGTTGCTGCCTGGCGAGCTGGCCAAGCACGCCGTGAGCGAGGGCACGAAGGCGGTGACCAAGTACACGAGCTCCAAGTAAGGAGGTGGCTCTGGAATGGAAGGAAGGATGGAGAAGGCTCCTCCG
Organism: Schistocerca americana; assembly: GCF_021461395.2. Taxonomy (NCBI): domain Eukaryota; kingdom Metazoa; phylum Arthropoda; class Insecta; order Orthoptera; family Acrididae; genus Schistocerca; species Schistocerca americana. The sequence goes on along the minus strand of NW_025725394.1, from coordinate 477,968 downwards.
TTGCGAGAGCGGCAAAACGGCCCTTTTCAGGGCCACCAACTTGCCTTTTGCGGGAAGGGCGGAATTGTTGTTGTTGTTTGTGTGTGTGGACGGCTGTGATGTATGTGTGCATTTTGATTGTGGGTGGGGGGGCGCGTCAAAGCGTGTTGCGCGGGGTACGGCCACGAGGTTGGTCGCCGTGGCGTGGAATGGTGGCACGCCTCGTTGGCGTGGTTTTTGACCCATTGGTGTTGTTGGGGTGTGTGTGTGTGTTACCCGTCTGCGAGGGGGGACAGTGCGATCGGCGACTTTTGTGTCACCGTAACGACGGCCGTTTGCGGGTTTGTTTTTTTGCACATCATACATGGCGAGGGTGAAATGTGAAATGTTTTTGTTTGGTTTTTGTTTTGTTTTTTTGCCGCCCACTATTCCCTTTGCTGTACGCCGAGTTTGACAATGGTGCGACGTAACTGCAGCGTGGAGGTGTGTGAGTGACGTTGAAATGAACGTGCCATTAAGACGCATTGTTGTTGTATTGTACTGTACGTGTACGGCGACACGCACGATGATGTACCATTCGACTCTGATGTTTGATAGCCGTGTCTGACTGATTGCGTACGACGCACGCACACCGATGTCGTCATTCAAGATGCACGCTAGACGACGACGGCGGCGGCGGCGGTGGTCGTTTGTTTGGCGAATGTCTGTACACGTGTTTGTCTGTGTCCATCCGGTATGTATTTGTTTGTTTGAAAGTGTTTTGTGTGTCGGTGACGTGGTCCGATCCGTCGCCCCCTGAGTAACTGTCGATCGGCGCGATAGACCGGCGTCACGCAACTGAACCGAAGTCTTGGGCACACCCGTCATACTGTTGTACACCGTCGCGCTGAGAACGGTAACGAAAGGTTGACGTTGATCGGTCGAATGTCTGGGCAGAACGTGAGGAATGAGGCAAGAGTGCAAGGAGGGGGGGCAAAAGAGAGAGGAAGGGAAAAAGGGGAGAAACGCATTCGTAGAGCAACGGAACGTTCCCGTGTCGGAGGCGTATTGGAGCCGCACTGAAATGCGTTTAACGGCGGCGCGGCTGCAAGTGTCTGCCGTGGTGAACGTTACCTTTGACGGCTGCATTGGGCTTTGCCTTTGCTTTCGCTTTCGCTTTCGCGTTCGCTTTCGCTTTCCCGGATGTACGTAACGTTTGTTGATATGGTTCTGAGGAAGAGTGTATGACAGTGCCGTGCCGTCCATGTTCGTGTGCCCTCCCATTGTGTGTATGCTATTGTCTGTGTACTTGAATGATGTATGTAGGTGTTAGTGGACATGTTTTACCAGTGGGGGGAAATGGATCGTCGATAGTTGCCGTCACTCTGTCACGGTCGAGATGACGCACCCTCCGTACAGAAAGGTGTCGAGAAAGTGAGTGTGTGTGTGCGTCCGTGAATTGGCAGCGTTTGGAGGTGGGCGTGCCCTGCATGTGGCCCGGAAAAGGCTGTTCGTTAGGCGGTAGTGTTGTGTGGACAGGGGAGGGGCATGCGTAACGCTGCTGGCATGGCATTTCGGGAGATGGGAGGGGGCAAACGAGGAAACGAGGAGCGGCGGCCAAAGACGGGACGGGGAGGGGCGCGGTGTGGGTGGCTTGCGCCTGTGCTCGGCGTTGTGGTTTGTGCAAAAGAGGAGGAGAAAAACAATGTGAGTTGCCAGGGAGGGGAGCGGTGTTGTGTTGTGGTTGTCGTGGTGTAGCCGCAGACGCGGCTGTCAGTGAACGTGGCGAGACGGACGGATGCGCGGAGGGGCGGGGGCGGCGCATTTCGCCGGTGCCGTGCCGTGCCGTGCCTGAAAGCCGCGTGGTCGCTGTGTTGTTGGTGGCGTGGGGGCGAGGAGAGTACCGTACGGGTGTGCTTGTGCGCCGGAAATGGCACACTGCGCCCGCCCGTCTTGGAGGCTGATGGCTGTGGTGTGGAAATGGGGCGCGGTGATGTTGAAGCACAGAAAAGAAACCAAGAAAACGGAAGGCGTGATGCGGCGGTGGTGGTGAGAGCGGGAAAAACAAAACAAAAGAAAAAAAACAACAAAAAAAAAGAAGGAAAAACAACAAGAAACAAAAAAGAAAACAAAAAGTCTATCAATATTAAAATGTAAATGGAAATGGACCCAGGTATAACCTCCCTGCACAAATAGCAGAGAGTCCGATGATAATAAAAATGTGCCAGAATGTTAACGTCCCTACAAAACAAACCCAACGATAATATTAATGAAAGAGTGAACCGTATGTAACATTGCAACAGACATAATGAAACCTGATAAATTGTATAAGGGCAGCAGCCGTTGACCTTTGGCCCTGTATTCAGAATAAAAAGAGCCAAAGATCGTTACCCCAATGAAAAAGACACTGAAACACGTATGTAACATAGTAGCGATGGCGAGACATTGTAGCATCTGTGACCAGAGAGTTTGCGCTGGACTGCGCGAGTGTTGCGAGCGGTTCTCAGTCAGTCAGTCAGTCTGTGTAGTTGAGGGCTGTACTCTGTCAGTAGTCGTCGCGTGCAGTACGCTAATAGTCGTCATGCAGAGCGGTCGGTCAGTAGTAGCAGCCGAGTGCGGTTGTGTGATGTAGGCGGTCGGCAACACTGGTCAAGATGGTGAATAAGGTATACTGTTAATTGATATAATCGTTAGATAATGAGAAATTGTATTTATTGTAATTATTCTCCAACAAGTTCCCCAATAATAATTTTTATTTCAAAAGCATTTTTCAAACATTTAATCTTTTATTGAACTAAAGAGTTCGTTCCACTTCTTTGAAGAAAAATGTCACTAAAATCACAAAGAAAGAGAATATTATTATTTGCAATGCAGTTCCTCCAAGCGCTGCGCAACAACCAGAGCAGAAATGTGACATCCATTTATTCGGAGGTAAGACTTTTAATTCTGATTGTTTTGCACAGGGCCAAAGACCGATATTTCGGTTTAATTGAAGTTTCTTGTCACTGAACGGACTTTTGTAAATGTTGTGTGAAGACTTTATATTTGAGTCAGATTGCGAATTGCACATTTTTGTTGCCATTTTCAATACCTCTCATTGTGGGCGAGGTTACAATTAGCGCAATGTCCATTAGCATCCGTAAATAACATTGTCCATTATTTTAAATATTGCTGGGAGGTTACAACACACACACACACAAAACAAAAAACAAAAAAAAACAAAAAATTGCATTTATATCCGCTCCTCAATTGTAGATACCCCTTACACAGCTGTGTGCAATGAATGAGTGCTGGCTGGTAATTAATTGCACTCCTTGGAGGGAAATGCCATAGGAAGTAGTCTTTAAAAAGTGAATGTTTTTCGTTAAGAGACAAAAGTTACTTTAGAAAAAAAGTAATAGTGGGGCTTTTGTTGTTGAACAAAATAAGTACAATGAACATACGTTATCAGATTTGCGCAATGCAGCGTCACACCACCTTTTGATTATAACACAATATACTATACATCGTCCCGAACCGTGACCAGAGTCGCGAGACGAGCAGAGCACGCCGCCGACGCCCGCTCAGTACAACCGTCCACCCGCTACTACTGTCGACCGACTACTACCTCTCCCGACTCGCGCTACAATATATATAACAACTGTTCCTGGCGACCCGGTGCGTGCAACTACTGTCGTCTGGCGCGGTCCAAGCGCCGACTAGCAGCGATAAAGAACTCTCTGGTCAGACAGAGATGCTGTCATGCCTCGCCATCGCTCTGGTAATGAATACATACGTGGTGCAGCGTGCGTACCACCGGAACACGCAGTGGCGGAGCCAAAGACTGTGTTGTCGAGGTCGAGTGCGAGTGGGAAGAGAGGCAGCGTCGGCACGGAGATGCAAGCGAGCGCGAGACGCACGGGGGCTGCGGCGTGGCGCGTTTGCGGTCGGCGCCTTTGGTGGCAACGGCCGGGACAAGCAGCGGTGTATGGTGTGGTGCGGGGCGGACAGGGGCGGCGGTGGACGGGGAGGAGGCGGCGCGACGACGGCATGGGGGCGAAAACGGGACGGGGGACGGCGGATGTTGAGAGGCGTCACGCGCGGACAGGACACAGACACAGAGACACACAGATTGGAAAGGGAGGGTGCGCGGTAGTAGTTGGGAATGTGCGTACCGTGCGGGATGGGAGTGGGCGAGGAACACGGTCGTGGCCCCTGTTTTGGGTGCGTGTGATGACGTCGGTGTGTTGTGGGAAGGGAAGGTGCTGTGGCGGCGGCGCGTAATGGGCGTAGGCCGAAAAGAGAAAGGAACGTGGGCAGTGTGTTGGCAAGCGTCGGTTCGACTGCGACGTTGATGGGCAGGGCAGGGCAAGGTTAATGGTGGTAGGAGTAGGCGTGTGGGCGCAAAAAATCTGCCGCTGCAGGCGGTGCCGTAACCGCCATGGCGGGAAGGAGAGAGGGCCAAAGAAAGAAAGAAAGAAAGAAGAAAACAAAAAAAAAAAAAGGAGGGGGGGGGGGCGAAAGTGGAGAGGCGGTGGTGTGAGAAGGGCGGGGGCGGAAGGAAGGCAGGAAGGACAAGAGGCGAGGCGACGGCTTGCTTTGTGTATCGGTCGGTCTCTGGCTATGCTTCGTTTTCTGCAGCAGGGTCGGTGCGCGGCGTGGCTCGCGGCAGTGGGAACGCCTGGTGGCTGGACGGCCAGCAATGCGGTTGGATGGGCGGCCACAGCACCGCACCTGTGCCCGAGGAGGAGACGCTGGCGGCGGGCCCTGAGGTGAGGCCGGCTCGGCTGGGGCTGTGGATGTGTAGGTGTGCGCCGCTGCTGCAACAACGAGTAAAACGCGAGAAGAAGGGATGGCGGTAGAGAGGAAAAAAAGAAAAAGGTCGTGTTGTGTTGATGCGCAGGCAGACGCGTACAGAGGGACGAGCCCGGTCTGCAGCAGGGTGTGGCCGTGCCGAGTGCAGAGCAGCGGCGGCTCGGTTCGGTTCGGCCCGGCCCGGCGGGCCGCGCTGTTGTCGCGGACGTGAGCGCCCCCTGGCGGGTGGCCGGAGGCGGCGCGGCGTGTTGGACGTGTGGCTGGTGGCAGTGCACAATTTGCGAGTGGCTGGCGGTGTGGTGTGGCGGTTGGCGCGTCGGGCGGCGGAGAGGTATGTGTTGCGGGCGCCCTTTGCTGCGCTGCGTCGTTGCGTGTGCCGTACAGGGCGGGCGCTTGTCGACTGTGTGGGCGGTGTGGCGAATTGGCGTGAAACGGCTGCCGAGAGGTGTGTGGTAGCGAGCCGGTCGGTGGTGTCAGTGCGAAGGGGAATGTGCGTGCGTTTGGCGGTTTCGGTGTGCTTTTTGCGGCGTGAGAGTGGGAATTAGTGGGGCCGGCTGTTGTGTTGGTTCCTTGTGTCTTGTGTCGCGTAGCTTGATGGCAACGTGGAAGGACGCCGGTTTCGTTTCGAGCCTTGCGTGTGGTTGTCGACGTTGACTGGTTGGCGTGTGCCGATGCACGTGCATGTGTGGGTCGCGAGTGCGTTTTTGGCTGGCTGTGTGTGTGTGTGTGTGTTTTGGGGGGGAAGGGGGAGGCGGTGGTGAAAGTGCAGTCGTTGCCACGGGCGTCGTCGGGTGGGGCTGGGGCTGTGCGTCGTGGCGGAAAGGTGGTAGGTTGCGGGAAGCGAGCCCGTCGTTGACGGTGTCGCGTGAGTTGTGAATCGAGTGGGGCGCGGGGCGCGGGACAGGAGCAGCGTGCCGCTGCGTCGTGGTCGTCAGCAGAGGCTGTGCGTGTGCTTGTCCTTTTTGTGGGCGGTTCGTGCGAGGCGTTTTTGTTTTGTGTTGCCCTAGTTGTTAGTTTATTTTGTTTGTGTTTGTTATTTTGAGACGACGACTGGTTGGTGGCGTGCGCGCGAAGTGGCGGTGTGCGCTTCCCGTGTCGTTTGTGTTGTTTGGTTTTTTTGTTTTTGTGTGTTTTTGTTTTTTTTTTTTTTTTTTTTTTTTTTTTTTTTGCACTGGGCCCCGGTGGGTGGGTGCGTGTGTGTCGATTGCCGGCTGGCGAAAGGTGCGCCATCGGCGGGGTGGGTCGCCGGCACAAGTAGAGGCGGCGGCGTTGTTGCTGTTGTTGTGTGGTGTTTGTTTTGTTCGGCTGTGTCGGCGAGCTGTGTTGCGGTGCGTGTGAATGGTGGTGCAAAAGTGCTGGCGTTGGGGCTGCGACTGCGACGGCGACGGCGGCGAGCCGCGGGCGCGCCATTGATAGTGATGTTGTGAACAGCGGCTGTGTACGGTAGTGGTGTTGTTGTAGCACGACGTGCATCCGGGCCGGCGCGGAAAGCGCAGTTGCGGGCGGTTGCCCTTCGGTGCCAGCCATGTCGCGTGAGCGGCGGGTTGCTCTGGTGTCGACACGTGGTGCTCTGGGTTGTTGTGTGGTGCCCTTTGGCCGGTGGGGGTGGTTCGCGTGTGTCTCGTTCGCGCTCGGTGTCTGGTCGTGGTCGTGCTGCTCCCCCGTCTGTCGGCGGTTTCCGACGTCGTCTGTACGTTTTTGTTCGTTTGCGGCGTGCCTGCCGACGTCGTCCCGTCGCGACCTTTCAACCGAAAGTGTGGCGCCCGAAGGTGAACGAACGTAACCCTGACCTCGGCGCTTTACGCTGAGCCGAGCGAACCGAACCGAACCTAACCTGTGGTGTGGCGAGGTGAGCTCAGCCTGTGAGCCCCTAACGTCTACGTAAGGTAAGCTGTCCGGCTCACGCCTCACGTTTTTGAACGCTTTTTTAACCTACGTTTGACGCTTCTTAACCTAGCACTGACCCCTTAACCTAACGTGTAACCTAACCTAACCTAACCTAACCTAACCTAACCTAACCTAACCTAACCTAACCTCTGACGCCTGACGTGTTTGAATGCTTAACCTAAGTTTGACGCTTAACCTAACCCAAGTCCCCTTAACCTAACCCACGTCCACCTAACCTAACCTAACCTAACGTAGACGTGTAAACGTAATGTGTAACGCGTAACGTGTAAGGTCGGCTGTCGTGTGTGCTTGACGGCAGATTGGGTTGGTCTGTAGATTCGGATTGCGGTTTGCCTCGGTCGAGGGGTTGGGTCGGAAGCGGCGAGGGGCGGCGGCGCCTGTTGCGCAGGCGGCGTCCGTTTGCGGCGGGCAATTGTTGAGAAACGGCTGTGAATGTTGGCGGGCGAGAGGAGGAGGACGGCGCGCGATGTGGCCCGACGGCTGCGGGCCGATCGGGAAACGGCGGGAGGGCGACGGAAGGCGATGGGGCGGCGGAGGCGCGTTTGCACGGCCGTCATCGCCGCACGCCTCGGCTTGTGTGGCTGTGGCGCCGGCCGCGCTGGCCGGGCTGCCGCGGCGACGGTGTGGGAGTTTTGCCGAAGGTTTGGCCATTGTGGCGGGTCGTCGGCTGGGGCTGTGGGGGCGGCATTTGGGCGGGGGCGGCGATTCTCGGCGGGCCGACCCAGGCTGTAGCGCGCGGTAGCTGCAGTTTGGCCGTGGTTTGCGGCGCTGCCGTGGCGACTGGTTGGCGACTGTGGTGTGGCTGTGTGTAGCCCCATCCTCGGTGGTTTGAAAGGCGCGGGCGGTTGTGGCGCAGGTTTGGGGCTGCTCCGCACAGGCTGTCGGACGTTGGGCGGTAGCAAGCGCGGGAGGCGCGGCGCGGCGGCGCGCAGAGTGGCGGCCGCTCTCTCGGCCGTCCGCGCCCGCCCGCGACACTGGCTGGGCCTTGTGATTCTCTGCTCTGCTGCTGTGCTGTGCTTGCGTGCCTGCCTGCCGTCCCGCTCGCTCTCGCTGTGTGTTACGCGCGTCGTCGAAATGGCAGATCAGGCGGCTACGAACGAGACTGCTGCGGCACCCGCCGCCACCGGCACTACGAAGAAGGCCAAGTCTGCGTCGTCTGCGAAGAAGCCGCGCGCCAAGCCTGCGCACCCGCGCACCTCTGAGATGGTGACGGCCGCCATCAAGAGTCTGAAGGAGCGCGGCGGGTCGTCGCTGCAGGCGATCAAGAAGTACATAGCCGCGCACTACAAGCTGGACGCGGAGAAGCTGGCGCCGTTTATCAAGAAGTACCTCAAGTCGGCCGTCGTGGCGGGCGAGCTGGTGCAGACGAAGGGGAAGGGCGCGTCCGGCTCGTTCAAGCTTGCCGGCGCCGGCGGCGGGGGGGCGGCCGAGGGCGGCAAGGCTCGTGCTGGCGGTGCCAAGAAGAAGCGCGCCGCTCCGGCCAGCAAGGAGAAGAAGGGCGCCCGTGCGGCCGGCGCAAAGAAGGCTGGTGGCGTGAAGGCGGCGACCGGTCGGAAGGCGGGCGCCGCCAAGAAGGCGTCTGCGGCGTCGGCCGCGCCCGCGGGTGCGAAGAAGGCGGCTGCGGCCAAGCCGGCCAAGGCCAAGTCGCCGTCGAAGGCGAAGAAGGCCGCCAAGGTTCCGACGAAGAAGCCGAAGGCGCCGCGCCCGAAGAAGGCGACGACGCCGTCTAAGGCGAAGGCTTCGCCCAAGAAGAAGAAGTAGAGTAGAGGAGAAAGAGATGGGAGAAAGGAAGGGTTTGGCGCTTGACTCCGTCGTCCCCACCCCCCGTCGTCGTCTAGTGGCGCGCAAGAGACGCGCGGCCCAAAACGGCCCTTCTCAGGGCCATCAAAGCACGTCGGGGAAGGTTTTGATTGTCGTGTTGCGTTTGGTGTGGGTGTCTGTCTGGCGTTTCTGTATGCCCGTGGGGATGCTGTTTGCGTGCCGTGGTGGTTGGATTGCGGGGGTCGGTGGCGGGTGTGGGCGGCGGTAGCGGTAAGCGGTGTTGTTGTTGTTGTCGTGGTTGATTGTCGCCGTGTTTGTGGCGGCGGCCGACGGTTGGTTTTTCTGTCACGTTGTTTTGTTTGAATACGTTGGTTGGCTTGCCTGCGTTCGTTCGTCTCGGATGTCTGTCTTGTCGAGTCGTGTCTGGTCTTTGTTTTGTTTTGTTCCTTTGTGTGTGTGTGTGTGTGTGTTATGTTTTGCAACGGGGGGCACGTTGAGATGTGGAAGGAGTCGGCGGGGATTTCGGTGGCGCGTAGAGCGAGCGAGCGCGCGCGCCTGCCTGGCCGTTGGCCGTCGGAGTGGAGTGCGGGTTTTTTTTGTTTTCGAAACGAAAGCGGCGGCCGGCCAGCCACCCGTGCGGTGTGACGTCGGCCGTTGGGTATTGTGCGCTTTGAGCGCCGGGGAGGGATGATGTGTGATTGTTGCGCGCTGCTAGCAGGCAGGCAGAGTGAGCGGGTGTGGCGGACGGACGGGAAGTGGTGGTTTTTTTTTGTTTTTGGGTTGCGGGGCGAGAGGCAGGCGACCGACAAAGTTTGCTCGCGACGGAGAGATGTTAGTGGCCCTGAAAAGGGCCGTTTTTGTTTGTGCGGTGCGGTGCGGTGCGGTGCCGCGGCGCGGTTTAGGCGCGCTCGCCGCGGATGCGGCGCGCGAGCTGGATGTCCTTGGGCATGATGGTGACGCGCTTGGCGTGGATTGCGCACAGGTTGGTGTCTTCGAAGAGGCCGACGAGGTAGGCCTCGCTGGCCTCCTGCAGGGCCATGACTGCGGAGCTCTGGAAGCGCAGGTCGGTCTTGAAGTCCTGGGCGATCTCGCGCACTAGGCGCTGGAATGGCAGCTTGCGGATGAGCAGCTCTGTGCTCTTCTGGTAGCGCCTGATTTCTCGCAGGGCGACGGTGCCCGGCCTGTAGCGGTGGGGCTTCTTGACGCCTCCGGTGGCGGGCGCGCTCTTCCTCGCCGCCTTGGTGGCGAGCTGTTTGCGCGGCGCCTTTCCGCCGGTGGACTTGCGGGCCGTTTGCTTTGTGCGGGCCATGGCGGTAGCGGTAGCGGTAGCGGTAGCGGAGCGGCGTGCGTGGAGGTTAGGTGCGGCGCGGCGTCCGGTGCTGCCTTGACAACGGGCCCGCGCTTCGCTTCTTCCTTACGAGCTGTCCTTTGCTCGCGTAGGAGCAGGGTAAACAATGCTTTGTTGTTCCTGCTGTGCCTGTTGTTTTGATTATGGTGCCTGATTTATTGATTCGGCCTATGGGGATACAGTTGCATCCTGCCTGCTGAGGGTTGTTAGTCCCTCAGTAGGTCAGGCCAACGTGTGGTTGGCCTGTGGTGTATGTTGTGGCCCAGGCCCTGTATGAGCCGGTTTTCTGAGTTCTCAGCCTTACTGTAGAACAGTCGTGCCGACTGTCTGAATCGGTCCCGCAGATGCAGGATGCCGGTCTGTTCATGTAGCAGAGTGGAGGAATATCTTCGTGGAAGGCGCAGGGCGAGCTTTAGGGCTCTGTTCTGCACCCTCTGTAGTGTGCCTATATGGGTGTCGGCTGCCATACCCCACACCACGGCTGCGTACTCTAGCACTGGTCTGACCAGCGCTAGGTACAGGGTGATGCCGTGCTGGGGGGCCAGCGTTGACGATGGGTTAAGCAGGGGGTACAGGGTGTGAAGTCGCCCTATAGCCCTGCTCCTAACGTCCTGGACGTGTGGTCTCCAGGTAAGCCTCTGGTCGAGTGTGACCCCGAGGTATTTGCCGGTTTTACTCCACGGCACGGGGCTTCCCGTGATAGTAACCGGCGGCAAATCGGGAGGCAGTAGCCTTCTAGTGAATACTACTGCCTGGCTCTTTGCGGCGTTCTGTTTGAGCCGCCACTTAGTTGACCACGCGCCCAGGGTGTCGCAGCCAATCTGGAGGAGGCGTCGCATTTCCCTCACGTTCATGCTCCGCACGAATAGCGCGGTGTCGTCAGCGTAGAGTGCTAATTTCACCGGCGCCACTCGTGGGGCATCTGCAGTGAAAATGGAGTACAGCAGGGGGCCAAGTACGGACCCCTGTGGCACTCCTGCTCGTATCGGCCTGTGGGTCGAGGTGCCATCATCTAGTCGGACGTGGAAGGTCCGGTCGGCCAGGTAGGAGCTGATGAGGACTCCATGTGATGTCGGTACCCCGTGCACAAAGAGTTTGTACACGAGGCCGTCGTGCCACACGGAGTCGAAGGCTCTGGAGACATCAAGGAATACGGCCCCAAGGTATTCCCTGGTCTCCAGGGCGCGCATGGCTTCTTCCACCAGCCGCAGGAGCTGGTGGGTGGTGGAATGACCGCTCCTGAATCCGAACTGTTCGTCCGGGATGATGCCCTCGACCGTCACATGTCGGAGCAATCTCTTGGCGTACAGACGCTCGAACACCTTGGAGAGGGACGGGAGGAGGCTGATTGGCCTGTAGTTTTCAGCCTGCCTTGCGTCCTTATTCGCTTTGGGTATGGCTACCACCTCCGCGTGTTTCCACTCAGAGGGGTAGATCCCAGAGCGGAGGACCTGATTGAAGATGCCTGTAAGGAGCTGGTGGGCCCCTTCCGGCAGGTTCTTCAGCAGGTGGTTGTTGACGCCGTCGGCGCCTCCCGCCCTTTTGGTGTTGAGCGTCCGTATCTGTTCTGCCACTTCCTCCTCTGAGATTGGGTCGATCCTGTCCCCTTCATCTCTCGCTGCTAGGAAGATGGGGAGCTCTTCCTCCACTCTGCTAATGTGGGCCACATCGAGATTGTCATCCACTGGGGTGAATGACGACTCGAAGTGGTCGGCCAGTAATCCTGCTTTCCCATCTGGACTACAGACGACCATCTGCCCAGCCTGCAGCGGTGGGACTCGCTGCCGCCGGCGCAGGAATGACTTGACGACTCGCCAAGCACTGCCGTCCTGTGTGTTGAGGGTGGCGACTAGGTCGGCCCAGTCGCGGTTTCTATGTTCCTCAACCGCCGCCTTGATCTCCCTCCTCATCCTGTTTAGGAGGCGTTTGGTGGCAGGTTGTCGCGTAAGTTGCCATTCGCGGAACACTCTGTTCTTCTCCCGTATAGTCTCCCGTATGTGCAACGGGAGGCTACGGGCGAAATCCTTTGGCTGGCGTGGGGGAGGAGGTGATGCTACTTCAGCTGCAAGTAGCAGCTGGCGGTTGAGGTACCGTAGTGCGTTATCTACCCCCACTTCCGTGGGGTCAGGAGCATCCGAGAGAAGTTCCAGGACGTTCTCCTGAAACCTCTCGCTGTCCATACGGTGGTAGTTCCTACGGCGGGGTGGGAGGGTGGCCCCCCTTACGTCGATGTCGTAGACCACTGGTAGGTGGTCTGACGACAGTGCACACCGGGTGGCGGCGGTCATGTGGTTCCCGATACCCTTAATAATGGCGATATCGAGAACATCTGACTGTCCTCGGTGTGGATAGATGGTGTGGTCCTGGGGTCCGAGCGCGATGGCGCCGTTGCGGAGGGCGGCACGGAGGAGTCGACGACCGCTGACGTTGGTGAGACGGGAGTTCCACTCCGTGTGCTTAGCGTTAAAGTCGCCAGCCAGGAAAACCCGTCCCCCAATCGTCAGTAGTGTGTCAAAGTCTGCCTCCAAGAGATTACCCCGTGGCGGCCTGTAGGCGGCCACGAAGGTGATCTGTCCCACCATGGAGGAGACATTGACGCCTGTGGCTTCAAGAGTTGCCAGGGCTGGGAGATGGATCTGGTGGTGTCGGAGGGAGGTCCTGACATAGATGGCAGTACCTCCTCCGGCGGTTGGCCTGTCGTGGCGGTAGCAGGCATAGTTCGCTACCTTTACCTGGACTCCTGGTTTCAGGTGAGTCTCGCACACTAGGCACAGGTCGACTGCCTCGTCCTGTATAAATTGGCGAAACTCACCTTGTTGTTTTACCAGGCCGTTTGCGTTGAATACGCATACCGATAGACCATGGATTTGCTGTCTATCCATGGTGAGCTGCTGAGGGAACGGTGACAGCCTGGAGGGCCCCCGTTACTGCCGTGACTAGTACTGGCAGTTGGGTGAGTAGAGTGTTGAGTGAGCGTAGTAGCTCACCCAAACTGGTTGCATCGCTACCTGGGGAAGTGGCGGCTGCATGGGCGGGCGCCGAGGTGGCGGCTACGGTTTGCGGCTGCGACGCCGCTACCGGTCGCCGCGTAGGACGCTCCGCACTTTGCAGTGGGTTGCTGGTGGTGGGGGGCACTTGGGGGTGTCCGCACCCTGTGTTGCTGGACAAGGGCATGTCCAGCAATCCTGTGGCTGTGAGGTTTGTCTCCGCGTTTTGGTGTTGCGGCGGAGACTTCTGTGCTGGCTGGCGCGATGGGGTGGCAGTGGTCCCCTTGGCAGCGGCAGCGTAGTTTGTGCCTGGTTGTACCTTGCGCGAGGGGGGCTTTTTCCCTTGGGGTCTGCTTGTGCGCTTAAACGGGCCCGCGCGCCTCCGTGCTGCGCTTATATGCCCTCGGTTGCGCGTGGTGGGGGGAGGGCGGGCCAGAGTCTATATAGGGGGGCGGCGGGCGCGCTGGGCGCAGACCGTAGCCGACTCGCCAGCCGCTGCAGCTGCTGTTTGTGCACGTTTTGCTTTGCCCGAGGAAGGAAGGATGACAGGCCGCGGCAAGGGAGGAAAGGGGCTCGGCAAGGGTGGCGCCAAGCGGCACCGCAAGGTGTTGCGCGACAACATCCAGGGCATCACGAAGCCCGCCATCCGCCGCCTGGCTCGCAGGGGCGGCGTGAAGCGCATCTCTGGTCTGATCTACGAGGAGACCCGCGGGGTGCTGAAGGTGTTCCTGGAGAACGTGATCCGCGACGCGGTGACGTACACTGAGCACGCCAAGCGCAAGACTGTGACGGCCATGGACGTGGTGTACGCCCTGAAGAGCCAGGGGCGCACCCTGTACGGTTTCGGCGGTTAGGCTGCGTCGCAGCGGGCGCTGGCCTTCCCGCGGCCGTGCTTGTGGGTGGGAGAGACTAGAAAACGGCCCTTTTCAGGGCCACCACACTGTTCGGAAGTTGAAAAGTGCGAAAGAGTCTGTGTTGTTGTTGCTGCGTGTGTGCGCTGTGTTGTTTGTTTGTTTCTTTCTTTCTTTCCGTTTGAGCGACGTGATGTGACTGGGAGGGGAGAAGGAAAGGAAACGTGTCATGTGGCTGGCTGTGTGTGGAGCTGCTTCGTTTGTGTGTTTGTTATTGTGTGTCTTTGTATCGATCGCGACGGAGATGGCGGGCTGTGTGTTGTTGTGCGAGAGGCGGTGATTATTTGCTTGCGTGGTTTGGCTCTGTGTGTTTGTTTGCGGCGGCGGCGTTGGGGTTTCCGAGGCAAGGCGTGTGGGCATAGGCGGCCGGATCAGCTGTTTCGTTCGTGTCGACGGCCGTTGCGCGCGGGAGTGGAGGGCGGTGTGTCGACACGCCTCCCTTTAACAATGGTCATTATTGCTGCCGTTGTCGGTTTGGAAGGCGACTGCGACCGTGCAAAATGTGTGTGTGTGTGTGTGTGTTTTGGGCCACACGGGCTGTGTGGACGACAAGATGGCGGACGTGCGCCGGCGGCGGCTGTGCTGTGACGGTGCAAAGTTAAAACAAAACAAGGTGCGGCGAGGACGACTGAAATTTTGCTTTGGACGTAGGTTTGTGTGGTGGCCCTGAAAAGGGCCGATTGTTGTGGGCCGAGCCGGCAAAGCGCGTTGCGTGCAGGGGAGCACGCGGCGGCTGCGATTGCCTGGCCTCCTTTAGGCCTTCTTCTCGGTCTTCTTTGGCAGCAGGACGGCCTGGATGTTGGGCAGGACACCACCCTGTGCGATGGTGACGCCCGACAGGAGCTTGTTGAGCTCCTCGTCGTTGCGGATGGCAAGCTGCAGGTGGCGCGGGATGATGCGCGTCTTCTTGTTGTCGCGGGCCGCGTTTCCGGCCAGCTCGAGCACCTCAGCCGCGAGGTACTCCATGACGGCGGCGAGGTAGACGGGCGCCCCGGCGCCGACGCGCTCTGCGTAGTTTCCCTTGCGCAGGAGGCGGTGGATTCTGCCGACCGGGAACTGGAGCCCAGCCCTGCTTGAGCGGGACTTTGACTTGCCCTTGACTTTGCCTCCCTTTCCGCGTCCGGACATGGCGATGGGCTAGCGACGGTGCACACGAAACGGAAACGAAAACGACCGGTGCGAGCGGCAGCGAGTCGAGCAGCGGAGTGCGTGCCGGCGCAGCCGGGGTGGGGGTGCTTTATGGGCTCGGGTGCGGCGGCCGGTTGCGCGCGCGCCCCATTGGTCGGCGGCCGCAACAGGGCGAGCTGGTAAAGGTGCGGCGGCGGCTGGCGGCGGGTGCCACTGTGTGGGGAGACGCTGACTAGAGCGGAGCGCTTGCTACTGGTGTTGCTGCTGCCGTACGTTGGTTCGAGATGCCGCCCAAGACTAGCGGGAAGGCCGCCAAGAAGGCTGGCAAGGCGCAGAAGAACATTTCGAAGGGCGACAAGAAGAAGAAGCGCAAGAGGAAGGAGAGCTATGCCATCTACATCTACAAGGTGCTGAAGCAGGTGCACCCTGACACGGGCATCTCGTCGAAGGCGATGAGCATCATGAACAGCTTCGTGAACGACATTTTCGAGCGCATTGCGGCCGAGGCTTCTCGCCTGGCGCACTACAACAAGCGCTCGACCATCACGTCCCGCGAGATCCAGACCGCTGTGCGGCTGTTGCTGCCTGGCGAGCTGGCCAAGCACGCCGTGAGCGAGGGCACGAAGGCGGTGACCAAGTACACGAGCTCCAAGTAAGGAGGTGGCTCTGGAATGGAAGGAAGGATGGAGAAGGCTCCTCCGTTGCGAGAGCGGCAAAACGGCCCTTTTCAGGGCCACCAACTTGCCTTTTGCGGGAAGGGCGGAATTGTTGTTGTTGTTTGTGTGTGTGGACGGCTGTGATGTATGTGTGCATTTTGATTGTGGGTGGGGGGGCGCGTCAAAGCGTGTTGCGCGGGGTACGGCCACGAGGTTGGTCGCCGTGGCGTGGAATGGTGGCACGCCTCGTTGGCGTGGTTTTTGACCCATTGGTGTTGTTGGGGTGTGTGTGTGTGTTACCCGTCTGCGAGGGGGGACAGTGCGATCGGCGACTTTTGTGTCACCGTAACGACGGCCGTTTGCGGGTTTGTTTTTTTGCACATCATACATGGCGAGGGTGAAATGTGAAATGTTTTTGTTTGGTTTTTGTTTTGTTTTTTTGCCGCCCACTATTCCCTTTGCTGTACGCCGAGTTTGACAATGGTGCGACGTAACTGCAGCGTGGAGGTGTGTGAGTGACGTTGAAATGAACGTGCCATTAAGACGCATTGTTGTTGTATTGTACTGTACGTGTACGGCGACACGCACGATGATGTACCATTCGACTCTGATGTTTGATAGCCGTGTCTGACTGATTGCGTACGACGCACGCACACCGATGTCGTCATTCAAGATGCACGCTAGACGACGACGGCGGCGGCGGCGGTGGTCGTTTGTTTGGCGAATGTCTGTACACGTGTTTGTCTGTGTCCATCCGGTATGTATTTGTTTGTTTGAAAGTGTTTTGTGTGTCGGTGACGTGGTCCGATCCGTCGCCCCCTGAGTAACTGTCGATCGGCGCGATAGACCGGCGTCACGCAACTGAACCGAAGTCTTGGGCACACCCGTCATACTGTTGTACACCGTCGCGCTGAGAACGGTAACGAAAGGTTGACGTTGATCGGTCGAATGTCTGGGCAGAACGTGAGGAATGAGGCAAGAGTGCAAGGAGGGGGGGCAAAAGAGAGAGGAAGGGAAAAAGGGGAGAAACGCATTCGTAGAGCAACGGAACGTTCCCGTGTCGGAGGCGTATTGGAGCCGCACTGAAATGCGTTTAACGGCGGCGCGGCTGCAAGTGTCTGCCGTGGTGAACGTTACCTTTGACGGCTGCATTGGGCTTTGCCTTTGCTTTCGCTTTCGCTTTCGCGTTCGCTTTCGCTTTCCCGGATGTACGTAACGTTTGTTGATATGGTTCTGAGGAAGAGTGTATGACAGTGCCGTGCCGTCCATGTTCGTGTGCCCTCCCATTGTGTGTATGCTATTGTCTGTGTACTTGAATGATGTATGTAGGTGTTAGTGGACATGTTTTACCAGTGGGGGGAAATGGATCGTCGATAGTTGCCGTCACTCTGTCACGGTCGAGATGACGCACCCTCCGTACAGAAAGGTGTCGAGAAAGTGAGTGTGTGTGTGCGTCCGTGAATTGGCAGCGTTTGGAGGTGGGCGTGCCCTGCATGTGGCCCGGAAAAGGCTGTTCGTTAGGCGGTAGTGTTGTGTGGACAGGGGAGGGGCATGCGTAACGCTGCTGGCATGGCATTTCGGGAGATGGGAGGGGGCAAACGAGGAAACGAGGAGCGGCGGCCAAAGACGGGACGGGGAGGGGCGCGGTGTGGGTGGCTTGCGCCTGTGCTCGGCGTTGTGGTTTGTGCAAAAGAGGAGGAGAAAAACAATGTGAGTTGCCAGGGAGGGGAGCGGTGTTGTGTTGTGGTTGTCGTGGTGTAGCCGCAGACGCGGCTGTCAGTGAACGTGGCGAGACGGACGGATGCGCGGAGGGGCGGGGGCGGCGCATTTCGCCGGTGCCGTGCCGTGCCGTGCCTGAAAGCCGCGTGGTCGCTGTGTTGTTGGTGGCGTGGGGGCGAGGAGAGTACCGTACGGGTGTGCTTGTGCGCCGGAAATGGCACACTGCGCCCGCCCGTCTTGGAGGCTGATGGCTGTGGTGTGGAAATGGGGCGCGGTGATGTTGAAGCACAGAAAAGAAACCAAGAAAACGGAAGGCGTGATGCGGCGGTGGTGGTGAGAGCGGGAAAAACAAAACAAAAGAAAAAAAACAACAAAAAAAAAGAAGGAAAAACAACAAGAAACAAAAAAGAAAACAAAAAGTCTATCAATATTAAAATGTAAATGGAAATGGACCCAGGTATAACCTCCCTGCACAAATAGCAGAGAGTCCGATGATAATAAAAATGTGCCAGAATGTTAACGTCCCTACAAAACAAACCCAACGATAATATTAATGAAAGAGTGAACCGTATGTAACATTGCAACAGACATAATGAAACCTGATAAATTGTATAAGGGCAGCAGCCGTTGACCTTTGGCCCTGTATTCAGAATAAAAAGAGCCAAAGATCGTTACCCCAATGAAAAAGACACTGAAACACGTATGTAACATAGTAGCGATGGCGAGACATTGTAGCATCTGTGACCAGAGAGTTTGCGCTGGACTGCGCGAGTGTTGCGAGCGGTTCTCAGTCAGTCAGTCAGTCTGTGTAGTTGAGGGCTGTACTCTGTCAGTAGTCGTCGCGTGCAGTACGCTAATAGTCGTCATGCAGAGCGGTCGGTCAGTAGTAGCAGCCGAGTGCGGTTGTGTGATGTAGGCGGTCGGCAACACTGGTCAAGATGGTGAATAAGGTATACTGTTAATTGATATAATCGTTAGATAATGAGAAATTGTATTTATTGTAATTATTCTCCAACAAGTTCCCCAATAATAATTTTTATTTCAAAAGCATTTTTCAAACATTTAATCTTTTATTGAACTAAAGAGTTCGTTCCACTTCTTTGAAGAAAAATGTCACTAAAATCACAAAGAAAGAGAATATTATTATTTGCAATGCAGTTCCTCCAAGCGCTGCGCAACAACCAGAGCAGAAATGTGACATCCATTTATTCGGAGGTAAGACTTTTAATTCTGATTGTTTTGCACAGGGCCAAAGACCGATATTTCGGTTTAATTGAAGTTTCTTGTCACTGAACGGACTTTTGTAAATGTTGTGTGAAGACTTTATATTTGAGTCAGATTGCGAATTGCACATTTTTGTTGCCATTTTCAATACCTCTCATTGTGGGCGAGGTTACAATTAGCGCAATGTCCATTAGCATCCGTAAATAACATTGTCCATTATTTTAAATATTGCTGGGAGGTTACAACACACACACACACAAAACAAAAAACAAAAAAAAACAAAAAATTGCATTTATATCCGCTCCTCAATTGTAGATACCCCTTACACAGCTGTGTGCAATGAATGAGTGCTGGCTGGTAATTAATTGCACTCCTTGGAGGGAAATGCCATAGGAAGTAGTCTTTAAAAAGTGAATGTTTTTCGTTAAGAGACAAAAGTTACTTTAGAAAAAAAGTAATAGTGGGGCTTTTGTTGTTGAACAAAATAAGTACAATGAACATACGTTATCAGATTTGCGCAATGCAGCGTCACACCACCTTTTGATTATAACACAATATACTATACATCGTCCCGAACCGTGACCAGAGTCGCGAGACGAGCAGAGCACGCCGCCGACGCCCGCTCAGTACAACCGTCCACCCGCTACTACTGTCGACCGACTACTACCTCTCCCGACTCGCGCTACAATATATATAACAACTGTTCCTGGCGACCCGGTGCGTGCAACTACTGTCGTCTGGCGCGGTCCAAGCGCCGACTAGCAGCGATAAAGAACTCTCTGGTCAGACAGAGATGCTGTCATGCCTCGCCATCGCTCTGGTAATGAATACATACGTGGTGCAGCGTGCGTACCACCGGAACACGCAGTGGCGGAGCCAAAGACTGTGTTGTCGAGGTCGAGTGCGAGTGGGAAGAGAGGCAGCGTCGGCACGGAGATGCAAGCGAGCGCGAGACGCACGGGGGCTGCGGCGTGGCGCGTTTGCGGTCGGCGCCTTTGGTGGCAACGGCCGGGACAAGCAGCGGTGTATGGTGTGGTGCGGGGCGGACAGGGGCGGCGGTGGACGGGGAGGAGGCGGCGCGACGACGGCATGGGGGCGAAAACGGGACGGGGGACGGCGGATGTTGAGAGGCGTCACGCGCGGACAGGACACAGACACAGAGACACACAGATTGGAAAGGGAGGGTGCGCGGTAGTAGTTGGGAATGTGCGTACCGTGCGGGATGGGAGTGGGCGAGGAACACGGTCGTGGCCCCTGTTTTGGGTGCGTGTGATGACGTCGGTGTGTTGTGGGAAGGGAAGGTGCTGTGGCGGCGGCGCGTAATGGGCGTAGGCCGAAAAGAGAAAGGAACGTGGGCAGTGTGTTGGCAAGCGTCGGTTCGACTGCGACGTTGATGGGCAGGGCAGGGCAAGGTTAATGGTGGTAGGAGTAGGCGTGTGGGCGCAAAAAATCTGCCGCTGCAGGCGGTGCCGTAACCGCCATGGCGGGAAGGAGAGAGGGCCAAAGAAAGAAAGAAAGAAAGAAGAAAACAAAAAAAAAAAAAGGAGGGGGGGGGGGGCGAAAGTGGAGAGGCGGTGGTGTGAGAAGGGCGGGGGCGGAAGGAAGGCAGGAAGGACAAGAGGCGAGGCGACGGCTTGCTTTGTGTATCGGTCGGTCTCTGGCTATGCTTCGTTTTCTGCAGCAGGGTCGGTGCGCGGCGTGGCTCGCGGCAGTGGGAACGCCTGGTGGCTGGACGGCCAGCAATGCGGTTGGATGGGCGGCCACAGCACCGCACCTGTGCCCGAGGAGGAGACGCTGGCGGCGGGCCCTGAGGTGAGGCCGGCTCGGCTGGGGCTGTGGATGTGTAGGTGTGCGCCGCTGCTGCAACAACGAGTAAAACGCGAGAAGAAGGGATGGCGGTAGAGAGGAAAAAAAGAAAAAGGTCGTGTTGTGTTGATGCGCAGGCAGACGCGTACAGAGGGACGAGCCCGGTCTGCAGCAGGGTGTGGCCGTGCCGAGTGCAGAGCAGCGGCGGCTCGGTTCGGTTCGGCCCGGCCCGGCGGGCCGCGCTGTTGTCGCGGACGTGAGCGCCCCCTGGCGGGTGGCCGGAGGCGGCGCGGCGTGTTGGACGTGTGGCTGGTGGCAGTGCACAATTTGCGAGTGGCTGGCGGTGTGGTGTGGCGGTTGGCGCGTCGGGCGGCGGAGAGGTATGTGTTGCGGGCGCCCTTTGCTGCGCTGCGTCGTTGCGTGTGCCGTACAGGGCGGGCGCTTGTCGACTGTGTGGGCGGTGTGGCGAATTGGCGTGAAACGGCTGCCGAGAGGTGTGTGGTAGCGAGCCGGTCGGTGGTGTCAGTGCGAAGGGGAATGTGCGTGCGTTTGGCGGTTTCGGTGTGCTTTTTGCGGCGTGAGAGTGGGAATTAGTGGGGCCGGCTGTTGTGTTGGTTCCTTGTGTCTTGTGTCGCGTAGCTTGATGGCAACGTGGAAGGACGCCGGTTTCGTTTCGAGCCTTGCGTGTGGTTGTCGACGTTGACTGGTTGGCGTGTGCCGATGCACGTGCATGTGTGGGTCGCGAGTGCGTTTTTGGCTGGCTGTGTGTGTGTGTGTGTGTTTTGGGGGGGAAGGGGGAGGCGGTGGTGAAAGTGCAGTCGTTGCCACGGGCGTCGTCGGGTGGGGCTGGGGCTGTGCGTCGTGGCGGAAAGGTGGTAGGTTGCGGGAAGCGAGCCCGTCGTTGACGGTGTCGCGTGAGTTGTGAATCGAGTGGGGCGCGGGGCGCGGGACAGGAGCAGCGTGCCGCTGCGTCGTGGTCGTCAGCAGAGGCTGTGCGTGTGCTTGTCCTTTTTGTGGGCGGTTCGTGCGAGGCGTTTTTGTTTTGTGTTGCCCTAGTTGTTAGTTTATTTTGTTTGTGTTTGTTATTTTGAGACGACGACTGGTTGGTGGCGTGCGCGCGAAGTGGCGGTGTGCGCTTCCCGTGTCGTTTGTGTTGTTTGGTTTTTTTGTTTTTGTGTGTTTTTTTTTTTTTTTTTTTTTTTTTTTTTTTTTTTTGCACTGGGCCCCGGTGGGTGGGTGCGTGTGTGTCGATTGCCGGCTGGCGAAAGGTGCGCCATCGGCGGGGTGGGTCGCCGGCACAAGTAGAGGCGGCGGCGTTGTTGCTGTTGTTGTGTGGTGTTTGTTTTGTTCGGCTGTGTCGGCGAGCTGTGTTGCGGTGCGTGTGAATGGTGGTGCAAAAGTGCTGGCGTTGGGGCTGCGACTGCGACGGCGACGGCGGCGAGCCGCGGGCGCGCCATTGATAGTGATGTTGTGAACAGCGGCTGTGTACGGTAGTGGTGTTGTTGTAGCACGACGTGCATCCGGGCCGGCGCGGAAAGCGCAGTTGCGGGCGGTTGCCCTTCGGTGCCAGCCATGTCGCGTGAGCGGCGGGTTGCTCTGGTGTCGACACGTGGTGCTCTGGGTTGTTGTGTGGTGCCCTTTGGCCGGTGGGGGTGGTTCGCGTGTGTCTCGTTCGCGCTCGGTGTCTGGTCGTGGTCGTGCTGCTCCCCCGTCTGTCGGCGGTTTCCGACGTCGTCTGTACGTTTTTGTTCGTTTGCGGCGTGCCTGCCGACGTCGTCCCGTCGCGACCTTTCAACCGAAAGTGTGGCGCCCGAAGGTGAACGAACGTAACCCTGACCTCGGCGCTTTACGCTGAGCCGAGCGAACCGAACCGAACCTAACCTGTGGTGTGGCGAGGTGAGCTCAGCCTGTGAGCCCCTAACGTCTACGTAAGGTAAGCTGTCCGGCTCACGCCTCACGTTTTTGAACGCTTTTTTAACCTACGTTTGACGCTTCTTAACCTAGCACTGACCCCTTAACCTAACGTGTAACCTAACCTAACCTAACCTAACCTAACCTAACCTAACCTAACCTAACCTAACCTCTGACGCCTGACGTGTTTGAATGCTTAACCTAAGTTTGACGCTTAACCTAACCCAAGTCCCCTTAACCTAACCCACGTCCACCTAACCTAACCTAACCTAACGTAGACGTGTAAACGTAATGTGTAACGCGTAACGTGTAAGGTCGGCTGTCGTGTGTGCTTGACGGCAGATTGGGTTGGTCTGTAGATTCGGATTGCGGTTTGCCTCGGTCGAGGGGTTGGGTCGGAAGCGGCGAGGGGCGGCGGCGCCTGTTGCGCAGGCGGCGTCCGTTTGCGGCGGGCAATTGTTGAGAAACGGCTGTGAATGTTGGCGGGCGAGAGGAGGAGGACGGCGCGCGATGTGGCCCGACGGCTGCGGGCCGATCGGGAAACGGCGGGAGGGCGACGGAAGGCGATGGGGCGGCGGAGGCGCGTTTGCACGGCCGTCATCGCCGCACGCCTCGGCTTGTGTGGCTGTGGCGCCGGCCGCGCTGGCCGGGCTGCCGCGGCGACGGTGTGGGAGTTTTGCCGAAGGTTTGGCCATTGTGGCGGGTCGTCGGCTGGGGCTGTGGGGGCGGCATTTGGGCGGGGGCGGCGATTCTCGGCGGGCCGACCCAGGCTGTAGCGCGCGGTAGCTGCAGTTTGGCCGTGGTTTGCGGCGCTGCCGTGGCGACTGGTTGGCGACTGTGGTGTGGCTGTGTGTAGCCCCATCCTCGGTGGTTTGAAAGGCGCGGGCGGTTGTGGCGCAGGTTTGGGGCTGCTCCGCACAGGCTGTCGGACGTTGGGCGGTAGCAAGCGCGGGAGGCGCGGCGCGGCGGCGCGCAGAGTGGCGGCCGCTCTCTCGGCCGTCCGCGCCCGCCCGCGACACTGGCTGGGCCTTGTGATTCTCTGCTCTGCTGCTGTGCTGTGCTTGCGTGCCTGCCTGCCGTCCCGCTCGCTCTCGCTGTGTGTTACGCGCGTCGTCGAAATGGCAGATCAGGCGGCTACGAACGAGACTGCTGCGGCACCCGCCGCCACCGGCACTACGAAGAAGGCCAAG
Source organism: Schistocerca americana (assembly GCF_021461395.2). NCBI lineage: Eukaryota > Metazoa > Arthropoda > Insecta > Orthoptera > Acrididae > Schistocerca > Schistocerca americana. The sequence continues at coordinate 454,667 of NW_025725394.1, read as the reverse complement.
TCTGCGTCGTCTGCGAAGAAGCCGCGCGCCAAGCCTGCGCACCCGCGCACCTCTGAGATGGTGACGGCCGCCATCAAGAGTCTGAAGGAGCGCGGCGGGTCGTCGCTGCAGGCGATCAAGAAGTACATAGCCGCGCACTACAAGCTGGACGCGGAGAAGCTGGCGCCGTTTATCAAGAAGTACCTCAAGTCGGCCGTCGTGGCGGGCGAGCTGGTGCAGACGAAGGGGAAGGGCGCGTCCGGCTCGTTCAAGCTTGCCGGCGCCGGCGGCGGGGGGGCGGCCGAGGGCGGCAAGGCTCGTGCTGGCGGTGCCAAGAAGAAGCGCGCCGCTCCGGCCAGCAAGGAGAAGAAGGGCGCCCGTGCGGCCGGCGCAAAGAAGGCTGGTGGCGTGAAGGCGGCGACCGGTCGGAAGGCGGGCGCCGCCAAGAAGGCGTCTGCGGCGTCGGCCGCGCCCGCGGGTGCGAAGAAGGCGGCTGCGGCCAAGCCGGCCAAGGCCAAGTCGCCGTCGAAGGCGAAGAAGGCCGCCAAGGTTCCGACGAAGAAGCCGAAGGCGCCGCGCCCGAAGAAGGCGACGACGCCGTCTAAGGCGAAGGCTTCGCCCAAGAAGAAGAAGTAGAGTAGAGGAGAAAGAGATGGGAGAAAGGAAGGGTTTGGCGCTTGACTCCGTCGTCCCCACCCCCCGTCGTCGTCTAGTGGCGCGCAAGAGACGCGCGGCCCAAAACGGCCCTTCTCAGGGCCATCAAAGCACGTCGGGGAAGGTTTTGATTGTCGTGTTGCGTTTGGTGTGGGTGTCTGTCTGGCGTTTCTGTATGCCCGTGGGGATGCTGTTTGCGTGCCGTGGTGGTTGGATTGCGGGGGTCGGTGGCGGGTGTGGGCGGCGGTAGCGGTAAGCGGTGTTGTTGTTGTTGTCGTGGTTGATTGTCGCCGTGTTTGTGGCGGCGGCCGACGGTTGGTTTTTCTGTCACGTTGTTTTGTTTGAATACGTTGGTTGGCTTGCCTGCGTTCGTTCGTCTCGGATGTCTGTCTTGTCGAGTCGTGTCTGGTCTTTGTTTTGTTTTGTTCCTTTGTGTGTGTGTGTGTGTGTGTTATGTTTTGCAACGGGGGGCACGTTGAGATGTGGAAGGAGTCGGCGGGGATTTCGGTGGCGCGTAGAGCGAGCGAGCGCGCGCGCCTGCCTGGCCGTTGGCCGTCGGAGTGGAGTGCGGGTTTTTTTTGTTTTCGAAACGAAAGCGGCGGCCGGCCAGCCACCCGTGCGGTGTGACGTCGGCCGTTGGGTATTGTGCGCTTTGAGCGCCGGGGAGGGATGATGTGTGATTGTTGCGCGCTGCTAGCAGGCAGGCAGAGTGAGCGGGTGTGGCGGACGGACGGGAAGTGGTGGTTTTTTTTTGTTTTTGGGTTGCGGGGCGAGAGGCAGGCGACCGACAAAGTTTGCTCGCGACGGAGAGATGTTAGTGGCCCTGAAAAGGGCCGTTTTTGTTTGTGCGGTGCGGTGCGGTGCGGTGCCGCGGCGCGGTTTAGGCGCGCTCGCCGCGGATGCGGCGCGCGAGCTGGATGTCCTTGGGCATGATGGTGACGCGCTTGGCGTGGATTGCGCACAGGTTGGTGTCTTCGAAGAGGCCGACGAGGTAGGCCTCGCTGGCCTCCTGCAGGGCCATGACTGCGGAGCTCTGGAAGCGCAGGTCGGTCTTGAAGTCCTGGGCGATCTCGCGCACTAGGCGCTGGAATGGCAGCTTGCGGATGAGCAGCTCTGTGCTCTTCTGGTAGCGCCTGATTTCTCGCAGGGCGACGGTGCCCGGCCTGTAGCGGTGGGGCTTCTTGACGCCTCCGGTGGCGGGCGCGCTCTTCCTCGCCGCCTTGGTGGCGAGCTGTTTGCGCGGCGCCTTTCCGCCGGTGGACTTGCGGGCCGTTTGCTTTGTGCGGGCCATGGCGGTAGCGGTAGCGGTAGCGGTAGCGGAGCGGCGTGCGTGGAGGTTAGGTGCGGCGCGGCGTCCGGTGCTGCCTTGACAACGGGCCCGCGCGCCTCCGTGCTGCGCTTATATGCCCTCGGTTGCGCGTGGTGGGGGGAGGGCGGGCCAGAGTCTATATAGGGGGGCGGCGGGCGCGCTGGGCGCAGACCGTAGCCGACTCGCCAGCCGCTGCAGCTGCTGTTTGTGCACGTTTTGCTTTGCCCGAGGAAGGAAGGATGACAGGCCGCGGCAAGGGAGGAAAGGGGCTCGGCAAGGGTGGCGCCAAGCGGCACCGCAAGGTGTTGCGCGACAACATCCAGGGCATCACGAAGCCCGCCATCCGCCGCCTGGCTCGCAGGGGCGGCGTGAAGCGCATCTCTGGTCTGATCTACGAGGAGACCCGCGGGGTGCTGAAGGTGTTCCTGGAGAACGTGATCCGCGACGCGGTGACGTACACTGAGCACGCCAAGCGCAAGACTGTGACGGCCATGGACGTGGTGTACGCCCTGAAGAGGCAGGGGCGCACCCTGTACGGTTTCGGCGGTTAGGCTGCGTCGCAGCGGGCGCTGGCCTTCCCGCGGCCGTGCTTGTGGGTGGGAGAGACTAGAAAACGGCCCTTTTCAGGGCCACCACACTGTTCGGAAGTTGAAAAGTGCGAAAGAGTCTGTGTTGTTGTTGCTGCGTGTGTGCGCTGTGTTGTTTGTTTGTTTCTTTCTTTCTTTCCGTTTGAGCGACGTGATGTGACTGGGAGGGGAGAAGGAAAGGAAACGTGTCATGTGGCTGGCTGTGTGTGGAGCTGCTTCGTTTGTGTGTTTGTTATTGTGTGTCTTTGTATCGATCGCGACGGAGATGGCGGGCTGTGTGTTGTTGTGCGAGAGGCGGTGATTATTTGCTTGCGTGGTTTGGCTCTGTGTGTTTGTTTGCGGCGGCGGCGTTGGGGTTTCCGAGGCAAGGCGTGTGGGCATAGGCGGCCGGATCAGCTGTTTCGTTCGTGTCGACGGCCGTTGCGCGCGGGAGTGGAGGGCGGTGTGTCGACACGCCTCCCTTTAACAATGGTCATTATTGCTGCCGTTGTCGGTTTGGAAGGCGACTGCGACCGTGCAAAATGTGTGTGTGTGTGTGTGTGTTTTGGGCCACACGGGCTGTGTGGACGACAAGATGGCGGACGTGCGCCGGCGGCGGCTGTGCTGTGACGGTGCAAAGTTAAAACAAAACAAGGTGCGGCGAGGACGACTGAAATTTTGCTTTGGACGTAGGTTTGTGTGGTGGCCCTGAAAAGGGCCGATTGTTGTGGGCCGAGCCGGCAAAGCGCGTTGCGTGCAGGGGAGCACGCGGCGGCTGCGATTGCCTGGCCTCCTTTAGGCCTTCTTCTCGGTCTTCTTTGGCAGCAGGACGGCCTGGATGTTGGGCAGGACACCACCCTGTGCGATGGTGACGCCCGACAGGAGCTTGTTGAGCTCCTCGTCGTTGCGGATGGCAAGCTGCAGGTGGCGCGGGATGATGCGCGTCTTCTTGTTGTCGCGGGCCGCGTTTCCGGCCAGCTCGAGCACCTCAGCCGCGAGGTACTCCATGACGGCGGCGAGGTAGACGGGCGCCCCGGCGCCGACGCGCTCTGCGTAGTTTCCCTTGCGCAGGAGGCGGTGGATTCTGCCGACCGGGAACTGGAGCCCAGCCCTGCTTGAGCGGGACTTTGACTTGCCCTTGACTTTGCCTCCCTTTCCGCGTCCGGACATGGCGATGGGCTAGCGACGGTGCACACGAAACGGAAACGAAAACGACCGGTGCGAGCGGCAGCGAGTCGAGCAGCGGAGTGCGTGCCGGCGCAGCCGGGGTGGGGGTGCTTTATGGGCTCGGGTGCGGCGGCCGGTTGCGCGCGCGCCCCATTGGTCGGCGGCCGCAACAGGGCGAGCTGGTAAAGGTGCGGCGGCGGCTGGCGGCGGGTGCCACTGTGTGGGGAGACGCTGACTAGAGCGGAGCGCTTGCTACTGGTGTTGCTGCTGCCGTACGTTGGTTCGAGATGCCGCCCAAGACTAGCGGGAAGGCCGCCAAGAAGGCTGGCAAGGCGCAGAAGAACATTTCGAAGGGCGACAAGAAGAAGAAGCGCAAGAGGAAGGAGAGCTATGCCATCTACATCTACAAGGTGCTGAAGCAGGTGCACCCTGACACGGGCATCTCGTCGAAGGCGATGAGCATCATGAACAGCTTCGTGAACGACATTTTCGAGCGCATTGCGGCCGAGGCTTCTCGCCTGGCGCACTACAACAAGCGCTCGACCATCACGTCCCGCGAGATCCAGACCGCTGTGCGGCTGTTGCTGCCTGGCGAGCTGGCCAAGCACGCCGTGAGCGAGGGCACGAAGGCGGTGACCAAGTACACGAGCTCCAAGTAAGGAGGTGGCTCTGGAATGGAAGGAAGGATGGAGAAGGCTCCTCCGTTGCGAGAGCGGCAAAACGGCCCTTTTCAGGGCCACCAACTTGCCTTTTGCGGGAAGGGCGGAATTGTTGTTGTTGTTTGTGTGTGTGGACGGCTGTGATGTATGTGTGCATTTTGATTGTGGGTGGGGGGGCGCGTCAAAGCGTGTTGCGCGGGGTACGGCCACGAGGTTGGTCGCCGTGGCGTGGAATGGTGGCACGCCTCGTTGGCGTGGTTTTTGACCCATTGGTGTTGTTGGGGTGTGTGTGTGTGTTACCCGTCTGCGAGGGGGGACAGTGCGATCGGCGACTTTTGTGTCACCGTAACGACGGCCGTTTGCGGGTTTGTTTTTTTGCACATCATACATGGCGAGGGTGAAATGTGAAATGTTTTTGTTTGGTTTTTGTTTTGTTTTTTTGCCGCCCACTGTTCCCTTTGCTGTACGCCGAGTTTGACAATGGTGCGACGTAACTGCAGCGTGGAGGTGTGTGAGTGACGTTGAAATGAACGTGCCATTAAGACGCATTGTTGTTGTATTGTACTGTACGTGTACGGCGACACGCACGATGATGTACCATTCGACTCTGATGTTTGATAGCCGTGTCTGACTGATTGCGTACGACGCACGCACACCGATGTCGTCATTCAAGATGCACGCTAGACGACGACGGCGGCGGCGGCGGTGGTCGTTTGTTTGGCGAATGTCTGTACACGTGTTTGTCTGTGTCCATCCGGTATGTATTTGTTTGTTTGAAAGTGTTTTGTGTGTCGGTGACGTGGTCCGATCCGTCGCCCCCTGAGTAACTGTCGATCGGCGCGATAGACCGGCGTCACGCAACTGAACCGAAGTCTTGGGCACACCCGTCATACTGTTGTACACCGTCGCGCTGAGAACGGTAACGAAAGGTTGACGTTGATCGGTCGAATGTCTGGGCAGAACGTGAGGAATGAGGCAAGAGTGCAAGGAGGGGGGGCAAAAGAGAGAGGAAGGGAAAAAGGGGAGAAACGCATTCGTAGAGCAACGGAACGTTCCCGTGTCGGAGGCGTATTGGAGCCGCACTGAAATGCGTTTAACGGCGGCGCGGCTGCAAGTGTCTGCCGTGGTGAACGTTACCTTTGACGGCTGCATTGGGCTTTGCCTTTGCTTTCGCTTTCGCTTTCGCGTTCGCTTTCGCTTTCCCGGATGTACGTAACGTTTGTTGATATGGTTCTGAGGAAGAGTGTATGACAGTGCCGTGCCGTCCATGTTCGTGTGCCCTCCCATTGTGTGTATGCTATTGTCTGTGTACTTGAATGATGTATGTAGGTGTTAGTGGACATGTTTTACCAGTGGGGGGAAATGGATCGTCGATAGTTGCCGTCACTCTGTCACGGTCGAGATGACGCACCCTCCGTACAGAAAGGTGTCGAGAAAGTGAGTGTGTGTGTGCGTCCGTGAATTGGCAGCGTTTGGAGGTGGGCGTGCCCTGCATGTGGCCCGGAAAAGGCTGTTCGTTAGGCGGTAGTGTTGTGTGGACAGGGGAGGGGCATGCGTAACGCTGCTGGCATGGCATTTCGGGAGATGGGAGGGGGCAAACGAGGAAACGAGGAGCGGCGGCCAAAGACGGGACGGGGAGGGGCGCGGTGTGGGTGGCTTGCGCCTGTGCTCGGCGTTGTGGTTTGTGCAAAAGAGGAGGAGAAAAACAATGTGAGTTGCCAGGGAGGGGAGCGGTGTTGTGTTGTGGTTGTCGTGGTGTAGCCGCAGACGCGGCTGTCAGTGAACGTGGCGAGACGGACGGATGCGCGGAGGGGCGGGGGCGGCGCATTTCGCCGGTGCCGTGCCGTGCCGTGCCTGAAAGCCGCGTGGTCGCTGTGTTGTTGGTGGCGTGGGGGCGAGGAGAGTACCGTACGGGTGTGCTTGTGCGCCGGAAATGGCACACTGCGCCCGCCCGTCTTGGAGGCTGATGGCTGTGGTGTGGAAATGGGGCGCGGTGATGTTGAAGCACAGAAAAGAAACCAAGAAAACGGAAGGCGTGATGCGGCGGTGGTGGTGAGAGCGGGAAAAACAAAACAAAAGAAAAAAAACAACAAAAAAAAAGAAGGAAAAACAACAAGAAACAAAAAAGAAAACAAAAAGTCTATCAATATTAAAATGTAAATGGAAATGGACCCAGGTATAACCTCCCTGCACAAATAGCAGAGAGTCCGATGATAATAAAAATGTGCCAGAATGTTAACGTCCCTACAAAACAAACCCAACGATAATATTAATGAAAGAGTGAACCGTATGTAACATTGCAACAGACATAATGAAACCTGATAAATTGTATAAGGGCAGCAGCCGTTGACCTTTGGCCCTGTATTCAGAATAAAAAGAGCCAAAGATCGTTACCCCAATGAAAAAGACACTGAAACACGTATGTAACATAGTAGCGATGGCGAGACATTGTAGCATCTGTGACCAGAGAGTTTGCGCTGGACTGCGCGAGTGTTGCGAGCGGTTCTCAGTCAGTCAGTCAGTCTGTGTAGTTGAGGGCTGTACTCTGTCAGTAGTCGTCGCGTGCAGTACGCTAATAGTCGTCATGCAGAGCGGTCGGTCAGTAGTAGCAGCCGAGTGCGGTTGTGTGATGTAGGCGGTCGGCAACACTGGTCAAGATGGTGAATAAGGTATACTGTTAATTGATATAATCGTTAGATAATGAGAAATTGTATTTATTGTAATTATTCTCCAACAAGTTCCCCAATAATAATTTTTATTTCAAAAGCATTTTTCAAACATTTAATCTTTTATTGAACTAAAGAGTTCGTTCCACTTCTTTGAAGAAAAATGTCACTAAAATCACAAAGAAAGAGAATATTATTATTTGCAATGCAGTTCCTCCAAGCGCTGCGCAACAACCAGAGCAGAAATGTGACATCCATTTATTCGGAGGTAAGACTTTTAATTCTGATTGTTTTGCACAGGGCCAAAGACCGATATTTCGGTTTAATTGAAGTTTCTTGTCACTGAACGGACTTTTGTAAATGTTGTGTGAAGACTTTATATTTGAGTCAGATTGCGAATTGCACATTTTTGTTGCCATTTTCAATACCTCTCATTGTGGGCGAGGTTACAATTAGCGCAATGTCCATTAGCATCCGTAAATAACATTGTCCATTATTTTAAATATTGCTGGGAGGTTACAACACACACACACACAAAACAAAAAACAAAAAAAAACAAAAAATTGCATTTATATCCGCTCCTCAATTGTAGATACCCCTTACACAGCTGTGTGCAATGAATGAGTGCTGGCTGGTAATTAATTGCACTCCTTGGAGGGAAATGCCATAGGAAGTAGTCTTTAAAAAGTGAATGTTTTTCGTTAAGAGACAAAAGTTACTTTAGAAAAAAAGTAATAGTGGGGCTTTTGTTGTTGAACAAAATAAGTACAATGAACATACGTTATCAGATTTGCGCAATGCAGCGTCACACCACCTTTTGATTATAACACAATATACTATACATCGTCCCGAACCGTGACCAGAGTCGCGAGACGAGCAGAGCACGCCGCCGACGCCCGCTCAGTACAACCGTCCACCCGCTACTACTGTCGACCGACTACTACCTCTCCCGACTCGCGCTACAATATATATAACAACTGTTCCTGGCGACCCGGTGCGTGCAACTACTGTCGTCTGGCGCGGTCCAAGCGCCGACTAGCAGCGATAAAGAACTCTCTGGTCAGACAGAGATGCTGTCATGCCTCGCCATCGCTCTGGTAATGAATACATACGTGGTGCAGCGTGCGTACCACCGGAACACGCAGTGGCGGAGCCAAAGACTGTGTTGTCGAGGTCGAGTGCGAGTGGGAAGAGAGGCAGCGTCGGCACGGAGATGCAAGCGAGCGCGAGACGCACGGGGGCTGCGGCGTGGCGCGTTTGCGGTCGGCGCCTTTGGTGGCAACGGCCGGGACAAGCAGCGGTGTATGGTGTGGTGCGGGGCGGACAGGGGCGGCGGTGGACGGGGAGGAGGCGGCGCGACGACGGCATGGGGGCGAAAACGGGACGGGGGACGGCGGATGTTGAGAGGCGTCACGCGCGGACAGGACACAGACACAGAGACACACAGATTGGAAAGGGAGGGTGCGCGGTAGTAGTTGGGAATGTGCGTACCGTGCGGGATGGGAGTGGGCGAGGAACACGGTCGTGGCCCCTGTTTTGGGTGCGTGTGATGACGTCGGTGTGTTGTGGGAAGGGAAGGTGCTGTGGCGGCGGCGCGTAATGGGCGTAGGCCGAAAAGAGAAAGGAACGTGGGCAGTGTGTTGGCAAGCGTCGGTTCGACTGCGACGTTGATGGGCAGGGCAGGGCAAGGTTAATGGTGGTAGGAGTAGGCGTGTGGGCGCAAAAAATCTGCCGCTGCAGGCGGTGCCGTAACCGCCATGGCGGGAAGGAGAGAGGGCCAAAGAAAGAAAGAAAGAAAGAAGAAAACAAAAAAAAAAAAAGGAGGGGGGGGGGGCGAAAGTGGAGAGGCGGTGGTGTGAGAAGGGCGGGGGCGGAAGGAAGGCAGGAAGGACAAGAGGCGAGGCGACGGCTTGCTTTGTGTATCGGTCGGTCTCTGGCTATGCTTCGTTTTCTGCAGCAGGGTCGGTGCGCGGCGTGGCTCGCGGCAGTGGGAACGCCTGGTGGCTGGACGGCCAGCAATGCGGTTGGATGGGCGGCCACAGCACCGCACCTGTGCCCGAGGAGGAGACGCTGGCGGCGGGCCCTGAGGTGAGGCCGGCTCGGCTGGGGCTGTGGATGTGTAGGTGTGCGCCGCTGCTGCAACAACGAGTAAAACGCGAGAAGAAGGGATGGCGGTAGAGAGGAAAAAAAGAAAAAGGTCGTGTTGTGTTGATGCGCAGGCAGACGCGTACAGAGGGACGAGCCCGGTCTGCAGCAGGGTGTGGCCGTGCCGAGTGCAGAGCAGCGGCGGCTCGGTTCGGTTCGGCCCGGCCCGGCGGGCCGCGCTGTTGTCGCGGACGTGAGCGCCCCCTGGCGGGTGGCCGGAGGCGGCGCGGCGTGTTGGACGTGTGGCTGGTGGCAGTGCACAATTTGCGAGTGGCTGGCGGTGTGGTGTGGCGGTTGGCGCGTCGGGCGGCGGAGAGGTATGTGTTGCGGGCGCCCTTTGCTGCGCTGCGTCGTTGCGTGTGCCGTACAGGGCGGGCGCTTGTCGACTGTGTGGGCGGTGTGGCGAATTGGCGTGAAACGGCTGCCGAGAGGTGTGTGGTAGCGAGCCGGTCGGTGGTGTCAGTGCGAAGGGGAATGTGCGTGCGTTTGGCGGTTTCGGTGTGCTTTTTGCGGCGTGAGAGTGGGAATTAGTGGGGCCGGCTGTTGTGTTGGTTCCTTGTGTCTTGTGTCGCGTAGCTTGATGGCAACGTGGAAGGACGCCGGTTTCGTTTCGAGCCTTGCGTGTGGTTGTCGACGTTGACTGGTTGGCGTGTGCCGATGCACGTGCATGTGTGGGTCGCGAGTGCGTTTTTGGCTGGCTGTGTGTGTGTGTGTGTGTTTTGGGGGGGAAGGGGGAGGCGGTGGTGAAAGTGCAGTCGTTGCCACGGGCGTCGTCGGGTGGGGCAGGGGCTGTGCGTCGTGGCGGAAAGGTGGTAGGTTGCGGGAAGCGAGCCCGTCGTTGACGGTGTCGCGTGAGTTGTGAATCGAGTGGGGCGCGGGGCGCGGGACAGGAGCAGCGTGCCGCTGCGTCGTGGTCGTCAGCAGAGGCTGTGCGTGTGCTTGTCCTTTTTGTGGGCGGTTCGTGCGAGGCGTTTTTGTTTTGTGTTGCCCTAGTTGTTAGTTTATTTTGTTTGTGTTTGTTATTTTGAGACGACGACTGGTTGGTGGCGTGCGCGCGAAGTGGCGGTGTGCGCTTCCCGTGTCGTTTGTGTTGTTTGGTTTTTTTGTTTTTGTGTGTTTTTGTTTTTTTTTTTTTTTTTTTTTTTTTTGCACTGGGCCCCGGTGGGTGGGTGCGTGTGTGTCGATTGCCGGCTGGCGAAAGGTGCGCCATCGGCGGGGTGGGTCGCCGGCACAAGTAGAGGCGGCGGCGTTGTTGCTGTTGTTGTGTGGTGTTTGTTTTGTTCGGCTGTGTCGGCGAGCTGTGTTGCGGTGCGTGTGAATGGTGGTGCAAAAGTGCTGGCGTTGGGGCTGCGACTGCGACGGCGACGGCGGCGAGCCGCGGGCGCGCCATTGATAGTGATGTTGTGAACAGCGGCTGTGTACGGTAGTGGTGTTGTTGTAGCACGACGTGCATCCGGGCCGGCGCGGAAAGCGCAGTTGCGGGCGGTTGCCCTTCGGTGCCAGCCATGTCGCGTGAGCGGCGGGTTGCTCTGGTGTCGACACGTGGTGCTCTGGGTTGTTGTGTGGTGCCCTTTGGCCGGTGGGGGTGGTTCGCGTGTGTCTCGTTCGCGCTCGGTGTCTGGTCGTGGTCGTGCTGCTCCCCCGTCTGTCGGCGGTTTCCGACGTCGTCTGTACGTTTTTGTTCGTTTGCGGCGTGCCTGCCGACGTCGTCCCGTCGCGACCTTTCAACCGAAAGTGTGGCGCCCGAAGGTGAACGAACGTAACCCTGACCTCGGCGCTTTACGCTGAGCCGAGCGAACCGAACCGAACCTAACCTGTGGTGTGGCGAGGTGAGCTCAGCCTGTGAGCCCCTAACGTCTACGTAAGGTAAGCTGTCCGGCTCACGCCTCACGTTTTTGAACGCTTTTTTAACCTACGTTTGACGCTTCTTAACCTAGCACTGACCCCTTAACCTAACGTGTAACCTAACCTAACCTAACCTAACCTAACCTAACCTAACCTAACCTAACCTAACCTCTGACGCCTGACGTGTTTGAATGCTTAACCTAAGTTTGACGCTTAACCTAACCCAAGTCCCCTTAACCTAACCCACGTCCACCTAACCTAACCTAACCTAACGTAGACGTGTAAACGTAATGTGTAACGCGTAACGTGTAAGGTCGGCTGTCGTGTGTGCTTGACGGCAGATTGGGTTGGTCTGTAGATTCGGATTGCGGTTTGCCTCGGTCGAGGGGTTGGGTCGGAAGCGGCGAGGGGCGGCGGCGCCTGTTGCGCAGGCGGCGTCCGTTTGCGGCGGGCAATTGTTGAGAAACGGCTGTGAATGTTGGCGGGCGAGAGGAGGAGGACGGCGCGCGATGTGGCCCGACGGCTGCGGGCCGATCGGGAAACGGCGGGAGGGCGACGGAAGGCGATGGGGCGGCGGAGGCGCGTTTGCACGGCCGTCATCGCCGCACGCCTCGGCTTGTGTGGCTGTGGCGCCGGCCGCGCTGGCCGGGCTGCCGCGGCGACGGTGTGGGAGTTTTGCCGAAGGTTTGGCCATTGTGGCGGGTCGTCGGCTGGGGCTGTGGGGGCGGCATTTGGGCGGGGGCGGCGATTCTCGGCGGGCCGACCCAGGCTGTAGCGCGCGGTAGCTGCAGTTTGGCCGTGGTTTGCGGCGCTGCCGTGGCGACTGGTTGGCGACTGTGGTGTGGCTGTGTGTAGCCCCATCCTCGGTGGTTTGAAAGGCGCGGGCGGTTGTGGCGCAGGTTTGGGGCTGCTCCGCACAGGCTGTCGGACGTTGGGCGGTAGCAAGCGCGGGAGGCGCGGCGCGGCGGCGCGCAGAGTGGCGGCCGCTCTCTCGGCCGTCCGCGCCCGCCCGCGACACTGGCTGGGCCTTGTGATTCTCTGCTCTCACTCGAGTCAGCGATGCCGTGCGAGACGGACGTACGCGCCGAGCGCTCCGCCACGCCGCAAGCTGAAGCGACAGTGCCGACTCCCGCGGACAGGGCCGCGTCCCTGCACGCAAGGGTAGAGTCGAGTACGTCGGTGGCACAATCGTGTGCCGCCGATAGTACTCCTCCCCTAAGGAGCGACACTAGTTTATGCGAAATTTCCGGTGTGTCCGCGTCATTTAGTGATAGTGCCGTTACCGCAGTGCCGTGTGCTACCGCGACCGTGACGCCGACATCTGTGGATACGTCGCATCCAGGTGTTACATCCACACCAAGTGACTCTGACGCAGCCCTTCAGCTGCTTGTGGGGATGCTACCCCACGCTCTGGCTACTCCACTTCCGGATAGCGACGAGGAGGAGGACGCCATGGAGCACGACGCACCGCAGCAAAAGCAGCCTACCTCAAGGAAACGCGGCCTGATTGGCGACATACCGTCAGTCAACAAATACAGGAGGGAAAGCAACACTCCACCGCTCCCCTCCAAGCAGAACCGCAGGCGCGGCCGCACCAACACGACCGACAAAGACGGCTTCACCACTGCGAGAAAAACTGCAAAAGCTGTGCTCACAAAGGACACCACACCTGTAAACGTGAGTAACAGCTTTGGCGCCCTTAGTGATGCGGAGGAGGAGGACATTGAAATCCCCAAGGCGCAACAGCGTCGCAAGCCGCCACCAATTGTCATAAAATTTGACGAGCACTTTAGAGAGCTGCAAAACGCTATCAGCCTCTGCATTGGTAAAGACAACTATACAGTGCGCGTGACTGGTGACGAACTTTTCAAAATATGCACCAAAACATCTGAAGAATATCAAAAAGTGTCTCAGCTGGTGCAGGACAAGAAGTGGTCGCACTATACGTTCAGCCCCTTAAGAACAAAGCCGCTCAAAGTAGTATTTCGGCACTTGCCACGCACAATCCTGCCTTCAGAAGTAAAGGAGGACCTGGAGAACATGGGATTCGTGGTCGAAGAGGTCGTAAGAATGCGCCCTTTTCGCACACGCAGGCGTGGCCCACTTATGCTGGTAATAGCCAGCAATACAACTCATAACAGGCAGCTCTTCAGCCTCACAAAAATAGGCAATGTGGAAGTGAAAGCTGAAGAACTGCGAAACAAGGCGGCCTACGCACAATGTTACCGCTGCCTTGAACCTGGTCACGTCAGTAAGTACTGTGCAATGCCAGACTACTGCGTGAAGTGCGGCGAGCAACACTCAACTGAGTCGTGCGCGCTTAAAGGGGTGCCACACAAAGATTTCACCCCGACTTGCAAGCTCTGCCAAGGCAAACACGTGGCAAGTTACCGTGGCTGCCCAGTGCTCCTCGACTTCGCTGATCGCGCGCGCGGGAACGAAGACAATGGAACACAAAGGCAGAGTTCCCGCCAACGCAGTACCCAGCCCCGGAAGAAGCGGAACAACAGGAGAGGCGGCCGCCGAGGCAGGGCAACGACCGCAAAAGCGCGCCAAGTCGCAGACAATGCGGCGCCACAAAATGGAGCCCCCGCTTCGCACGCATCGACGAGAAATGGCGGACAGACTCCGCCTACCGCAGCCCAACCGGCAGCTAGCCCATCTGCAGGACAAAGCGCCGTTGCCCCGCCCACAGCGCTGCCGCGCAGGCAGGTAGGCCCGGCCGCTGCACCCCTGCAGCGCCAGGCTCCCCTCCCTGCAGCGACCCAGCGCGTCGCGGGCCAATCAGCGCGAGCCTTCCCGGCCCCGCCGGCACGCGCAGCGGACCAACCACCGGCAGCCGCGCCTGACCTTGCGAGCCCGAAGGACTTCCCGGAGCCAAGATGGCGGCGTCCCACGGCGCCCCGCCATACTGTCGGCGCCCGACAAGATGGCGGACAAATGGAGACCAACGCGCGCCATGTTGTCGGCGGCAACGCTGCCAATGAAGCCCGCGTGGAACGGATGCTCAGCTGCATGGAAACAATGATGCAGCAGATGACTGAGCTCCTGGCCGTGGTGCAGAAAGTTGCATCCGCCATCCATCCATGCAGCCATCATGCCTGAAGCGCTAAGGAGTTTAACAGCCTGCGTCTTCAACGCCGAGGGACTCCTTAAGCAGGCAGGCGAATTCCGGCAGCTTATACGGGACGAAAACATCGACGTATGTCTCGTCACCGAAACGTGGCTTAAGCCTGGCGTCCGAGTCGGCGTAGCGAACTACGAATGCTACAGGGACGACAGGCCAACACACGGAGGCGGCACAGCGGTGTATGTACGGAGGACGCTACGACACCACCGCGTCCAAATACCGGAACTGGCGAAGACAGAAGCGACTGCCGTATCAGTGGAGACGGCACACGGCGCCATAACGTTCGTCGCTGTCTACAGACCGCCTAGAGGAGCGCTCCTACCGGGAGACTACAACAAGTTGCTGGCTCTCCCCGGAAAAATCATACTGGGGGGAGACTTCAACGCGAAGCATGCGGTCTGGAACAGCAGGACGACCAACACAAGCGGGCGGCGCTTACTCCACGTCGTGGAACGCCACGAAGCTGTCGTCATCGGTCCTCACGAACCGACAATATATCCACGGAACCGGGGCCACCCGGATATCCTGGATATCATGATCATCAAGGGCGCTCGCCTGCACGTCACGGCCGGTACGCGGCCAAAGATGTCCTCCGACCACGTACCGGTCATATTCGACCTCGACGCCGACGCTCTCCCAAGACAGAGGAGAGGGGTCGACATACGAGACATCAGCTGGGACGAGTTCCGCAACGCCGTCGCCGATTCCCTTGAGGCCACACCGGACGCGGCGGAACACGGAGCAGACGCAGCACTTCAACACATCAGGCAGTCGATAGTTGACGCCGCGGCAGCGGCCACGCCTGTCAGAGACGACGCCAACATCGACTGCCGGCCACACCCTCTGCCACGACACATCCGGGAGGCTATAGCGCAAAAGAACCGCCTACAGCGCGAGTGGCAGAGGACAAGAAATCGAGCCACAAAGCGAGAATTAAATAGACTGTGCCGGCATATCAAGGCTGATGTAGACACGCACCGCAATCAGGAGTGGGCGCGCAAGGTGGCGCAACTAAACATCGAAGACGGCTCGGCGTGGAAAGCCGTAAAAGGCTACCTGCGCCGTATGCAACGGATTCCGCCGCTGCAAGTGGGAGCCGAATTCGTGAGCGAGCCGAACGCGAAGGCAGAAGCACTAGCGGACGCGTTCGCCGCGAATTTCACTCCGGTCGACGACCCGATAGACGCCGCCCACATCCAGATGGTAGAAGAACGCCTCCCCGTCTTCCTCGATGCGGAGTATGACGAGGTAGAAGACGCCATTCCGCCGATATCAGCAGACGAAGTCAAGCTGCAACTTCGCCACCTAAATGCTAAAAAAGCAGGTGGACCAGATGACGTAACGAACTTAATGCTGAAGCAGCTACCAGACACGGCAGCCGACGTCCTCGCGTCAACCTTTAACCAGGTGCTGCTCAGCAAACAGTTCCCGTCGTGCTGGAAGCATGCTGAAATAGTAGCCCTCCCCAAGCCAGGGAAGGACATTCGAAGGGCGAAGAACTACAGGCCAATCAGCCTGCTTCCGGCACTTTCGAAAATATTCGAACGCCTGTATCTGGTCCGCCTGCGGGCGCTCATCGAGGCAGAAGAACTCCTACCAAACGAACAGTTTGGCTTCAGGAGTCAACACGCCACGACACACCAGCTGCTGCGCCTAACAGAGGAGGCGTTCGGTGCCATCGACCGACGCGAGTATTTCGGCGCTCTCCTGCTCGACGTGTCGCGTGCCTTCGACTCCGTGTGGCATCGGGGCCTCCTGTTCAAACTATTTGACCTGGGCGTCCCGGTGTCGCACGTGAAGCTCTTACAGAGCTACCTCGAGGGCAGAACGTTCCACGTCAGAGCAGATAGTGGAATCTCCACGGAGCGTCGTATACTCGCGGGTGTACCTCAAGGCTCGGTCGTTGGGCCGACGCTCTACTCTCTGTACACGGCCGACCCACCGCGCACAGCCCACGTCAACCTGGCGCTGTATGCGGACGACACAGCCGTGTACAGCCGCAGCAGATGCGTCGAGGCGTTGCAGCGGAAACTTCAGACGGCCACCGACGCCCTCACTGACTGGGCGAAAAAATGGCGCCTGGCTTACAATGGGGAGAAGTCCCAGGCCATCATCATTGCGACGAGACACGTCAAGGACGACGCGCCCACAGTCTCGGTCCGAGGCGTCCCGGTCCCGTGGAATGGTACTGCGAAGTACCTGGGCGTCACACTGGACCGGCACCTCACCTGGAGGCCACACGTGGAGAGTATCAGGGGCAAAGCACTGGGTAGACTAAGACTCCTCTACCCACTGCTAAACCCCACCACGACGCTGCCTGCCTGCGTCGGCCTCACACTATATAAGTCCGTAATTCGACCTCTCCTCGAATACGCGGCGGTAGTGTGGGGCAACACGGCGCAAACAAACCTGGAGCGGCTGCAAAAACTGCAGAATAGGGCTCTCAGGTTAGCTCTCCACCTCCCAAGGGACTTCCCGACGGAGGACACTCACGTGGTCGCAGACATCGTACCGCTACGCAGGCGGTTCGAAGAAGCGGCCACAAACTTCTACATCAAAGCGGGTACATCCACCAACCCGCTTATAAGGAACCTGGGACAACGTCCACACTGGCGACGCACACTCCGCTGGCCGGACCTGCTGAGACGGCCAGCAGACGTTGCCGCCTTGCCAGACTAGAAGACATTGCTACGTGACAAGTAGCGCTTAGCCACACCTGCTGCGGAAAAAAAAAAAAAAAAAAAAAAAAAACAAACCGCAGCAAGCATCAATTATCAAATTGCCCACGAAGCAGGGCAGCATAGACACCCATAAGCTTCTCTCTAAGAAAAACCTGGAGGGACACTGATGTCCCACTTGTTGAAGGAAGGGTAGAGCGATTCTACCAGAACTTCACCCACACACCAGTAGTGTCAACCTGGAGGACACTACACCATGATGCGACAGCATTCTCTGCTCTGCTGCTGTGCTGTGCTTGCGTGCCTGCCTGCCGTCCCGCTCGCTCTCGCTGTGTGTTACGCGCGTCGTCGAAATGGCAGATCAGGCGGCTACGAACGAGACTGCTGCGGCACCCGCCGCCACCGGCACTACGAAGAAGGCCAAGTCTGCGTCGTCTGCGAAGAAGCCGCGCGCCAAGCCTGCGCACCCGCGCACCTCTGAGATGGTGACGGCCGCCATCAAGAGTCTGAAGGAGCGCGGCGGGTCGTCGCTGCAGGCGATCAAGAAGTACATAGCCGCGCACTACAAGCTGGACGCGGAGAAGCTGGCGCCGTTTATCAAGAAGTACCTCAAGTCGGCCGTCGTGGCGGGCGAGCTGGTGCAGACGAAGGGGAAGGGCGCGTCCGGCTCGTTCAAGCTTGCCGGCGCCGGCGGCGGGGGGGCGGCCGAGGGCGGCAAGGCTCGTGCTGGCGGTGCCAAGAAGAAGCGCGCCGCTCCGGCCAGCAAGGAGAAGAAGGGCGCCCGTGCGGCCGGCGCAAAGAAGGCTGGTGGCGTGAAGGCGGCGACCGGTCGGAAGGCGGGCGCCGCCAAGAAGGCGTCTGCGGCGTCGGCCGCGCCCGCGGGTGCGAAGAAGGCGGCTGCGGCCAAGCCGGCCAAGGCCAAGTCGCCGTCGAAGGCGAAGAAGGCCGCCAAGGTTCCGACGAAGAAGCCGAAGGCGCCGCGCCCGAAGAAGGCGACGACGCCGTCTAAGGCGAAGGCTTCGCCCAAGAAGAAGAAGTAGAGTAGAGGAGAAAGAGATGGGAGAAAGGAAGGGTTTGGCGCTTGACTCCGTCGTCCCCACCCCCCGTCGTCGTCTAGTGGCGCGCAAGAGACGCGCGGCCCACAACGGCCCTTCTCAGGGCCATCAAAGCACGTCGGGGAAGGTTTTGATTGTCGTGTTGCGTTTGGTGTGGGTGTCTGTCTGGCGTTTCTGTATGCCCGTGGGGATGCTGTTTGCGTGCCGTGGTGGTTGGATTGCGGGGGTCGGTGGCGGGTGTGGGCGGCGGTAGCGGTAAGCGGTGTTGTTGTTGTTGTCGTGGTTGATTGTCGCCGTGTTTGTGGCGGCGGCCGACGGTTGGTTTTTCTGTCACGTTGTTTTGTTTGAATACGTTGGTTGGCTTGCCTGCGTTCGTTCGTCTCGGATGTCTGTCTTGTCGAGTCGTGTCTGGTCTTTGTTTTGTTTTGTTCCTTTGTGTGTGTGTGTGTGTGTGTTATGTTTTGCAACGGGGGGCACGTTGAGATGTGGAAGGAGTCGGCGGGGATTTCGGTGGCGCGTAGAGCGAGCGAGCGCGCGCGCCTGCCTGGCCGTTGGCCGTCGGAGTGGAGTGCGGGTTTTTTTTGTTTTCGAAACGAAAGCGGCGGCCGGCCAGCCACCCGTGCGGTGTGACGTCGGCCGTTGGGTATTGTGCGCTTTGAGCGCCGGGGAGGGATGATGTGTGATTGTTGCGCGCTGCTAGCAGGCAGGCAGAGTGAGCGGGTGTGGCGGACGGACGGGAAGTGGTGGTTTTTTTTTGTTTTTGGGTTGCGGGGCGAGAGGCAGGCGACCGACAAAGTTTGCTCGCGACGGAGAGATGTTAGTGGCCCTGAAAAGGGCCGTTTTTGTTTGTGCGGTGCGGTGCGGTGCGGTGCCGCGGCGCGGTTTAGGCGCGCTCGCCGCGGATGCGGCGCGCGAGCTGGATGTCCTTGGGCATGATGGTGACGCGCTTGGCGTGGATTGCGCACAGGTTGGTGTCTTCGAAGAGGCCGACGAGGTAGGCCTCGCTGGCCTCCTGCAGGGCCATGACTGCGGAGCTCTGGAAGCGCAGGTCGGTCTTGAAGTCCTGGGCGATCTCGCGCACTAGGCGCTGGAATGGCAGCTTGCGGATGAGCAGCTCTGTGCTCTTCTGGTAGCGCCTGATTTCTCGCAGGGCGACGGTGCCCGGCCTGTAGCGGTGGGGCTTCTTGACGCCTCCGGTGGCGGGCGCGCTCTTCCTCGCCGCCTTGGTGGCGAGCTGTTTGCGCGGCGCCTTTCCGCCGGTGGACTTGCGGGCCGTTTGCTTTGTGCGGGCCATGGCGGTAGCGGTAGCGGTAGCGGTAGCGGAGCGGCGTGCGTGGAGGTTAGGTGCGGCGCGGCGTCCGGTGCTGCCTTGACAACGGGCCCGCGCGCCTCCGTGCTGCGCTTATATGCCCTCGGTTGCGCGTGGTGGGGGGAGGGCGGGCCAGAGTCTATATAGGGGGGCGGCGGGCGCGCTGGGCGCAGACCGTAGCCGACTCGCCAGCCGCTGCAGCTGCTGTTTGTGCACGTTTTGCTTTGCCCGAGGAAGGAAGGATGACAGGCCGCGGCAAGGGAGGAAAGGGGCTCGGCAAGGGTGGCGCCAAGCGGCACCGCAAGGTGTTGCGCGACAACATCCAGGGCATCACGAAGCCCGCCATCCGCCGCCTGGCTCGCAGGGGCGGCGTGAAGCGCATCTCTGGTCTGATCTACGAGGAGACCCGCGGGGTGCTGAAGGTGTTCCTGGAGAACGTGATCCGCGACGCGGTGACGTACACTGAGCACGCCAAGCGCAAGACTGTGACGGCCATGGACGTGGTGTACGCCCTGAAGAGGCAGGGGCGCACCCTGTACGGTTTCGGCGGTTAGGCTGCGTCGCAGCGGGCGCTGGCCTTCCCGCGGCCGTGCTTGTGGGTGGGAGAGACTAGAAAACGGCCCTTTTCAGGGCCACCACACTGTTCGGAAGTTGAAAAGTGCGAAAGAGTCTGTGTTGTTGTTGCTGCGTGTGTGCGCTGTGTTGTTTGTTTGTTTCTTTCTTTCTTTCCGTTTGAGCGACGTGATGTGACTGGGAGGGGAGAAGGAAAGGAAACGTGTCATGTGGCTGGCTGTGTGTGGAGCTGCTTCGTTTGTGTGTTTGTTATTGTGTGTCTTTGTATCGATCGCGACGGAGATGGCGGGCTGTGTGTTGTTGTGCGAGAGGCGGTGATTATTTGCTTGCGTGGTTTGGCTCTGTGTGTTTGTTTGCGGCGGCGGCGTTGGGGTTTCCGAGGCAAGGCGTGTGGGCATAGGCGGCCGGATCAGCTGTTTCGTTCGTGTCGACGGCCGTTGCGCGCGGGAGTGGAGGGCGGTGTGTCGACACGCCTCCCTTTAACAATGGTCATTATTGCTGCCGTTGTCGGTTTGGAAGGCGACTGCGACCGTGCAAAATGTGTGTGTGTGTGTGTGTGTTTTGGGCCACACGGGCTGTGTGGACGACAAGATGGCGGACGTGCGCCGGCGGCGGCTGTGCTGTGACGGTGCAAAGTTAAAACAAAACAAGGTGCGGCGAGGACGACTGAAATTTTGCTTTGGACGTAGGTTTGTGTGGTGGCCCTGAAAAGGGCCGATTGTTGTGGGCCGAGCCGGCAAAGCGCGTTGCGTGCAGGGGAGCACGCGGCGGCTGCGATTGCCTGGCCTCCTTTAGGCCTTCTTCTCGGTCTTCTTTGGCAGCAGGACGGCCTGGATGTTGGGCAGGACACCACCCTGTGCGATGGTGACGCCCGACAGGAGCTTGTTGAGCTCCTCGTCGTTGCGGATGGCAAGCTGCAGGTGGCGCGGGATGATGCGCGTCTTCTTGTTGTCGCGGGCCGCGTTTCCGGCCAGCTCGAGCACCTCAGCCGCGAGGTACTCCATGACGGCGGCGAGGTAGACGGGCGCCCCGGCGCCGACGCGCTCTGCGTAGTTTCCCTTGCGCAGGAGGCGGTGGATTCTGCCGACCGGGAACTGGAGCCCAGCCCTGCTTGAGCGGGACTTTGACTTGCCCTTGACTTTGCCTCCCTTTCCGCGTCCGGACATGGCGATGGGCTAGCGACGGTGCACACGAAACGGAAACGAAAACGACCGGTGCGAGCGGCAGCGAGTCGAGCAGCGGAGTGCGTGCCGGCGCAGCCGGGGTGGGGGTGCTTTATGGGCTCGGGTGCGGCGGCCGGTTGCGCGCGCGCCCCATTGGTCGGCGGCCGCAACAGGGCGAGCTGGTAAAGGTGCGGCGGCGGCTGGCGGCGGGTGCCACTGTGTGGGGAGACGCTGACTAGAGCGGAGCGCTTGCTACTGGTGTTGCTGCTGCCGTACGTTGGTTCGAGATGCCGCCCAAGACTAGCGGGAAGGCCGCCAAGAAGGCTGGCAAGGCGCAGAAGAACATTTCGAAGGGCGACAAGAAGAAGAAGCGCAAGAGGAAGGAGAGCTATGCCATCTACATCTACAAGGTGCTGAAGCAGGTGCACCCTGACACGGGCATCTCGTCGAAGGCGATGAGCATCATGAACAGCTTCGTGAACGACATTTTCGAGCGCATTGCGGCCGAGGCTTCTCGCCTGGCGCACTACAACAAGCGCTCGACCATCACGTCCCGCGAGATCCAGACCGCTGTGCGGCTGTTGCTGCCTGGCGAGCTGGCCAAGCACGCCGTGAGCGAGGGCACGAAGGCGGTGACCAAGTACACGAGCTCCAAGTAAGGAGGTGGCTCTGGAATGGAAGGAAGGATGGAGAAGGCTCCTCCGTTGCGAGAGCGGCAAAACGGCCCTTTTCAGGGCCACCAACTTGCCTTTTGCGGGAAGGGCGGAATTGTTGTTGTTGTTTGTGTGTGTGGACGGCTGTGATGTATGTGTGCATTTTGATTGTGGGTGGGGGGGCGCGTCAAAGCGTGTTGCGCGGGGTACGGCCACGAGGTTGGTCGCCGTGGCGTGGAATGGTGGCACGCCTCGTTGGCGTGGTTTTTGACCCATTGGTGTTGTTGGGGTGTGTGTGTGTGTTACCCGTCTGCGAGGGGGGACAGTGCGATCGGCGACTTTTGTGTCACCGTAACGACGGCCGTTTGCGGGTTTGTTTTTTTGCACATCATACATGGCGAGGGTGAAATGTGAAATGTTTTTGTTTGGTTTTTGTTTTGTTTTTTTGCCGCCCACTATTCCCTTTGCTGTACGCCGAGTTTGACAATGGTGCGACGTAACTGCAGCGTGGAGGTGTGTGAGTGACGTTGAAATGAACGTGCCATTAAGACGCATTGTTGTTGTATTGTACTGTACGTGTACGGCGACACGCACGATGATGTACCATTCGACTCTGATGTTTGATAGCCGTGTCTGACTGATTGCGTACGACGCACGCACACCGATGTCGTCATTCAAGATGCACGCTAGACGACGACGGCGGCGGCGGCGGTGGTCGTTTGTTTGGCGAATGTCTGTACACGTGTTTGTCTGTGTCCATCCGGTATGTATTTGTTTGTTTGAAAGTGTTTTGTGTGTCGGTGACGTGGTCCGATCCGTCGCCCCCTGAGTAACTGTCGATCGGCGCGATAGACCGGCGTCACGCAACTGAACCGAAGTCTTGGGCACACCCGTCATACTGTTGTACACCGTCGCGCTGAGAACGGTAACGAAAGGTTGACGTTGATCGGTCGAATGTCTGGGCAGAACGTGAGGAATGAGGCAAGAGTGCAAGGAGGGGGGGCAAAAGAGAGAGGAAGGGAAAAAGGGGAGAAACGCATTCGTAGAGCAACGGAACGTTCCCGTGTCGGAGGCGTATTGGAGCCGCACTGAAATGCGTTTAACGGCGGCGCGGCTGCAAGTGTCTGCCGTGGTGAACGTTACCTTTGACGGCTGCATTGGGCTTTGCCTTTGCTTTCGCTTTCGCTTTCGCGTTCGCTTTCGCTTTCCCGGATGTACGTAACGTTTGTTGATATGGTTCTGAGGAAGAGTGTATGACAGTGCCGTGCCGTCCATGTTCGTGTGCCCTCCCATTGTGTGTATGCTATTGTCTGTGTACTTGAATGATGTATGTAGGTGTTAGTGGACATGTTTTACCAGTGGGGGGAAATGGATCGTCGATAGTTGCCGTCACTCTGTCACGGTCGAGATGACGCACCCTCCGTACAGAAAGGTGTCGAGAAAGTGAGTGTGTGTGTGCGTCCGTGAATTGGCAGCGTTTGGAGGTGGGCGTGCCCTGCATGTGGCCCGGAAAAGGCTGTTCGTTAGGCGGTAGTGTTGTGTGGACAGGGGAGGGGCATGCGTAACGCTGCTGGCATGGCATTTCGGGAGATGGGAGGGGGCAAACGAGGAAACGAGGAGCGGCGGCCAAAGACGGGACGGGGAGGGGCGCGGTGTGGGTGGCTTGCGCCTGTGCTCGGCGTTGTGGTTTGTGCAAAAGAGGAGGAGAAAAACAATGTGAGTTGCCAGGGAGGGGAGCGGTGTTGTGTTGTGGTTGTCGTGGTGTAGCCGCAGACGCGGCTGTCAGTGAACGTGGCGAGACGGACGGATGCGCGGAGGGGCGGGGGCGGCGCATTTCGCCGGTGCCGTGCCGTGCCGTGCCTGAAAGCCGCGTGGTCGCTGTGTTGTTGGTGGCGTGGGGGCGAGGAGAGTACCGTACGGGTGTGCTTGTGCGCCGGAAATGGCACACTGCGCCCGCCCGTCTTGGAGGCTGATGGCTGTGGTGTGGAAATGGGGCGCGGTGATGTTGAAGCACAGAAAAGAAACCAAGAAAACGGAAGGCGTGATGCGGCGGTGGTGGTGAGAGCGGGAAAAACAAAACAAAAGAAAAAAAACAACAAAAAAAAAGAAGGAAAAACAACAAGAAACAAAAAAGAAAACAAAAAGTCTATCAATATTAAAATGTAAATGGAAATGGACCCAGGTATAACCTCCCTGCACAAATAGCAGAGAGTCCGATGATAATAAAAATGTGCCAGAATGTTAACGTCCCTACAAAACAAACCCAACGATAATATTAATGAAAGAGTGAACCGTATGTAACATTGCAACAGACATAATGAAACCTGATAAATTGTATAAGGGCAGCAGCCGTTGACCTTTGGCCCTGTATTCAGAATAAAAAGAGCCAAAGATCGTTACCCCAATGAAAAAGACACTGAAACACGTATGTAACATAGTAGCGATGGCGAGACATTGTAGCATCTGTGACCAGAGAGTTTGCGCTGGACTGCGCGAGTGTTGCGAGCGGTTCTCAGTCAGTCAGTCAGTCTGTGTAGTTGAGGGCTGTACTCTGTCAGTAGTCGTCGCGTGCAGTACGCTAATAGTCGTCATGCAGAGCGGTCGGTCAGTAGTAGCAGCCGAGTGCGGTTGTGTGATGTAGGCGGTCGGCAACACTGGTCAAGATGGTGAATAAGGTATACTGTTAATTGATATAATCGTTAGATAATGAGAAATTGTATTTATTGTAATTATTCTCCAACAAGTTCCCCAATAATAATTTTTATTTCAAAAGCATTTTTCAAACATTTAATCTTTTATTGAACTAAAGAGTTCGTTCCACTTCTTTGAAGAAAAATGTCACTAAAATCACAAAGAAAGAGAATATTATTATTTGCAATGCAGTTCCTCCAAGCGCTGCGCAACAACCAGAGCAGAAATGTGACATCCATTTATTCGGAGGTAAGACTTTTAATTCTGATTGTTTTGCACAGGGCCAAAGACCGATATTTCGGTTTAATTGAAGTTTCTTGTCACTGAACGGACTTTTGTAAATGTTGTGTGAAGACTTTATATTTGAGTCAGATTGCGAATTGCACATTTTTGTTGCCATTTTCAATACCTCTCATTGTGGGCGAGGTTACAATTAGCGCAATGTCCATTAGCATCCGTAAATAACATTGTCCATTATTTTAAATATTGCTGGGAGGTTACAACACACACACACACAAAACAAAAAACAAAAAAAAACAAAAAATTGCATTTATATCCGCTCCTCAATTGTAGATACCCCTTACACAGCTGTGTGCAATGAATGAGTGCTGGCTGGTAATTAATTGCACTCCTTGGAGGGAAATGCCATAGGAAGTAGTCTTTAAAAAGTGAATGTTTTTCGTTAAGAGACAAAAGTTACTTTAGAAAAAAAGTAATAGTGGGGCTTTTGTTGTTGAACAAAATAAGTACAATGAACATACGTTATCAGATTTGCGCAATGCAGCGTCACACCACCTTTTGATTATAACACAATATACTATACATCGTCCCGAACCGTGACCAGAGTCGCGAGACGAGCAGAGCACGCCGCCGACGCCCGCTCAGTACAACCGTCCACCCGCTACTACTGTCGACCGACTACTACCTCTCCCGACTCGCGCTACAATATATATAACAACTGTTCCTGGCGACCCGGTGCGTGCAACTACTGTCGTCTGGCGCGGTCCAAGCGCCGACTAGCAGCGATAAAGAACTCTCTGGTCAGACAGAGATGCTGTCATGCCTCGCCATCGCTCTGGTAATGAATACATACGTGGTGCAGCGTGCGTACCACCGGAACACGCAGTGGCGGAGCCAAAGACTGTGTTGTCGAGGTCGAGTGCGAGTGGGAAGAGAGGCAGCGTCGGCACGGAGATGCAAGCGAGCGCGAGACGCACGGGGGCTGCGGCGTGGCGCGTTTGCGGTCGGCGCCTTTGGTGGCAACGGCCGGGACAAGCAGCGGTGTATGGTGTGGTGCGGGGCGGACAGGGGCGGCGGTGGACGGGGAGGAGGCGGCGCGACGACGGCATGGGGGCGAAAACGGGACGGGGGACGGCGGATGTTGAGAGGCGTCACGCGCGGACAGGACACAGACACAGAGACACACAGATTGGAAAGGGAGGGTGCGCGGTAGTAGTTGGGAATGTGCGTACCGTGCGGGATGGGAGTGGGCGAGGAACACGGTCGTGGCCCCTGTTTTGGGTGCGTGTGATGACGTCGGTGTGTTGTGGGAAGGGAAGGTGCTGTGGCGGCGGCGCGTAATGGGCGTAGGCCGAAAAGAGAAAGGAACGTGGGCAGTGTGTTGGCAAGCGTCGGTTCGACTGCGACGTTGATGGGCAGGGCAGGGCAAGGTTAATGGTGGTAGGAGTAGGCGTGTGGGCGCAAAAAATCTGCCGCTGCAGGCGGTGCCGTAACCGCCATGGCGGGAAGGAGAGAGGGCCAAAGAAAGAAAGAAAGAAAGAAGAAAACAAAAAAAAAAAAGGAGGGGGGGGGGGGCGAAAGTGGAGAGGCGGTGGTGTGAGAAGGGCGGGGGCGGAAGGAAGGCAGGAAGGACAAGAGGCGAGGCGACGGCTTGCTTTGTGTATCGGTCGGTCTCTGGCTATGCTTCGTTTTCTGCAGCAGGGTCGGTGCGCGGCGTGGCTCGCGGCAGTGGGAACGCCTGGTGGCTGGACGGCCAGCAATGCGGTTGGATGGGCGGCCACAGCACCGCACCTGTGCCCGAGGAGGAGACGCTGGCGGCGGGCCCTGAGGTGAGGCCGGCTCGGCTGGGGCTGTGGATGTGTAGGTGTGCGCCGCTGCTGCAACAACGAGTAAAACGCGAGAAGAAGGGATGGCGGTAGAGAGGAAAAAAAGAAAAAGGTCGTGTTGTGTTGATGCGCAGGCAGACGCGTACAGAGGGACGAGCCCGGTCTGCAGCAGGGTGTGGCCGTGCCGAGTGCAGAGCAGCGGCGGCTCGGTTCGGTTCGGCCCGGCCCGGCGGGCCGCGCTGTTGTCGCGGACGTGAGCGCCCCCTGGCGGGTGGCCGGAGGCGGCGCGGCGTGTTGGACGTGTGGCTGGTGGCAGTGCACAATTTGCGAGTGGCTGGCGGTGTGGTGTGGCGGTTGGCGCGTCGGGCGGCGGAGAGGTATGTGTTGCGGGCGCCCTTTGCTGCGCTGCGTCGTTGCGTGTGCCGTACAGGGCGGGCGCTTGTCGACTGTGTGGGCGGTGTGGCGAATTGGCGTGAAACGGCTGCCGAGAGGTGTGTGGTAGCGAGCCGGTCGGTGGTGTCAGTGCGAAGGGGAATGTGCGTGCGTTTGGCGGTTTCGGTGTGCTTTTTGCGGCGTGAGAGTGGGAATTAGTGGGGCCGGCTGTTGTGTTGGTTCCTTGTGTCTTGTGTCGCGTAGCTTGATGGCAACGTGGAAGGACGCCGGTTTCGTTTCGAGCCTTGCGTGTGGTTGTCGACGTTGACTGGTTGGCGTGTGCCGATGCACGTGCATGTGTGGGTCGCGAGTGCGTTTTTGGCTGGCTGTGTGTGTGTGTGTGTGTTTTGGGGGGGAAGGGGGAGGCGGTGGTGAAAGTGCAGTCGTTGCCACGGGCGTCGTCGGGTGGGGCTGGGGCTGTGCGTCGTGGCGGAAAGGTGGTAGGTTGCGGGAAGCGAGCCCGTCGTTGACGGTGTCGCGTGAGTTGTGAATCGAGTGGGGCGCGGGGCGCGGGACAGGAGCAGCGTGCCGCTGCGTCGTGGTCGTCAGCAGAGGCTGTGCGTGTGCTTGTCCTTTTTGTGGGCGGTTCGTGCGAGGCGTTTTTGTTTTGTGTTGCCCTAGTTGTTAGTTTATTTTGTTTGTGTTTGTTATTTTGAGACGACGACTGGTTGGTGGCGTGCGCGCGAAGTGGCGGTGTGCGCTTCCCGTGTCGTTTGTGTTGTTTGGTTTTTTTGTTTTTGTGTGTTTTTGTTTTTTTTTTTTTTTTTTTTTTTTTTTTTGCACTGGGCCCCGGTGGGTGGGTGCGTGTGTGTCGATTGCCGGCTGGCGAAAGGTGCGCCATCGGCGGGGTGGGTCGCCGGCACAAGTAGAGGCGGCGGCGTTGTTGCTGTTGTTGTGTGGTGTTTGTTTTGTTCGGCTGTGTCGGCGAGCTGTGTTGCGGTGCGTGTGAATGGTGGTGCAAAAGTGCTGGCGTTGGGGCTGCGACTGCGACGGCGACGGCGGCGAGCCGCGGGCGCGCCATTGATAGTGATGTTGTGAACAGCGGCTGTGTACGGTAGTGGTGTTGTTGTAGCACGACGTGCATCCGGGCCGGCGCGGAAAGCGCAGTTGCGGGCGGTTGCCCTTCGGTGCCAGCCATGTCGCGTGAGCGGCGGGTTGCTCTGGTGTCGACACGTGGTGCTCTGGGTTGTTGTGTGGTGCCCTTTGGCCGGTGGGGGTGGTTCGCGTGTGTCTCGTTCGCGCTCGGTGTCTGGTCGTGGTCGTGCTGCTCCCCCGTCTGTCGGCGGTTTCCGACGTCGTCTGTACGTTTTTGTTCGTTTGCGGCGTGCCTGCCGACGTCGTCCCGTCGCGACCTTTCAACCGAAAGTGTGGCGCCCGAAGGTGAACGAACGTAACCCTGACCTCGGCGCTTTACGCTGAGCCGAGCGAACCGAACCGAACCTAACCTGTGGTGTGGCGAGGTGAGCTCAGCCTGTGAGCCCCTAACGTCTACGTAAGGTAAGCTGTCCGGCTCACGCCTCACGTTTTTGAACGCTTTTTTAACCTACGTTTGACGCTTCTTAACCTAGCACTGACCCCTTAACCTAACGTGTAACCTAACCTAACCTAACCTAACCTAACCTAACCTAACCTAACCTCTGACGCCTGACGTGTTTGAATGCTTAACCTAAGTTTGACGCTTAACCTAACCCAAGTCCCCTTAACCTAACCCACGTCCACCTAACCTAACCTAACCTAACGTAGACGTGTAAACGTAATGTGTAACGCGTAACGTGTAAGGTCGGCTGTCGTGTGTGCTTGACGGCAGATTGGGTTGGTCTGTAGATTCGGATTGCGGTTTGCCTCGGTCGAGGGGTTGGGTCGGAAGCGGCGAGGGGCGGCGGCGCCTGTTGCGCAGGCGGCGTCCGTTTGCGGCGGGCAATTGTTGAGAAACGGCTGTGAATGTTGGCGGGCGAGAGGAGGAGGACGGCGCGCGATGTGGCCCGACGGCTGCGGGCCGATCGGGAAACGGCGGGAGGGCGACGGAAGGCGATGGGGCGGCGGAGGCGCGTTTGCACGGCCGTCATCGCCGCACGCCTCGGCTTGTGTGGCTGTGGCGCCGGCCGCGCTGGCCGGGCTGCCGCGGCGACGGTGTGGGAGTTTTGCCGAAGGTTTGGCCATTGTGGCGGGTCGTCGGCTGGGGCTGTGGGGGCGGCATTTGGGCGGGGGCGGCGATTCTCGGCGGGCCGACCCAGGCTGTAGCGCGCGGTAGCTGCAGTTTGGCCGTGGTTTGCGGCGCTGCCGTGGCGACTGGTTGGCGACTGTGGTGTGGCTGTGTGTAGCCCCATCCTCGGTGGTTTGAAAGGCGCGGGCGGTTGTGGCGCAGGTTTGGGGCTGCTCCGCACAGGCTGTCGGACGTTGGGCGGTAGCAAGCGCGGGAGGCGCGGCGCGGCGGCGCGCAGAGTGGCGGCCGCTCTCTCGGCCGTCCGCGCCCGCCCGCGACACTGGCTGGGCCTTGTGATTCTCTGCTCTGCTGCTGTGCTGTGCTTGCGTGCCTGCCTGCCGTCCCGCTCGCTCTCGCTGTGTGTTACGCGCGTCGTCGAAATGGCAGATCAGGCGGCTACGAACGAGACTGCTGCGGCACCCGCCGCCACCGGCACTACGAAGAAGGCCAAGTCTGCGTCGTCTGCGAAGAAGCCGCGCGCCAAGCCTGCGCACCCGCGCACCTCTGAGATGGTGACGGCCGCCATCAAGAGTCTGAAGGAGCGCGGCGGGTCGTCGCTGCAGGCGATCAAGAAGTACATAGCCGCGCACTACAAGCTGGACGCGGAGAAGCTGGCGCCGTTTATCAAGAAGTACCTCAAGTCGGCCGTCGTGGCGGGCGAGCTGGTGCAGACGAAGGGGAAGGGCGCGTCCGGCTCGTTCAAGCTTGCCGGCGCCGGCGGCGGGGGGGCGGCCGAGGGCGGCAAGGCTCGTGCTGGCGGTGCCAAGAAGAAGCGCGCCGCTCCGGCCAGCAAGGAGAAGAAGGGCGCCCGTGCGGCCGGCGCAAAGAAGGCTGGTGGCGTGAAGGCGGCGACCGGTCGGAAGGCGGGCGCCGCCAAGAAGGCGTCTGCGGCGTCGGCCGCGCCCGCGGGTGCGAAGAAGGCGGCTGCGGCCAAGCCGGCCAAGGCCAAGTCGCCGTCGAAGGCGAAGAAGGCCGCCAAGGTTCCGACGAAGAAGCCGAAGGCGCCGCGCCCGAAGAAGGCGACGACGCCGTCTAAGGCGAAGGCTTCGCCCAAGAAGAAGAAGTAGAGTAGAGGAGAAAGAGATGGGAGAAAGGAAGGGTTTGGCGCTTGACTCCGTCGTCCCCACCCCCCGTCGTCGTCTAGTGGCGCGCAAGAGACGCGCGGCCCAAAACGGCCCTTCTCAGGGCCATCAAAGCACGTCGGGGAAGGTTTTGATTGTCGTGTTGCGTTTGGTGTGGGTGTCTGTCTGGCGTTTCTGTATGCCCGTGGGGATGCTGTTTGCGTGCCGTGGTGGTTGGATTGCGGGGGTCGGTGGCGGGTGTGGGCGGCGGTAGCGGTAAGCGGTGTTGTTGTTGTTGTCGTGGTTGATTGTCGCCGTGTTTGTGGCGGCGGCCGACGGTTGGTTTTTCTGTCACGTTGTTTTGTTTGAATACGTTGGTTGGCTTGCCTGCGTTCGTCCGTCTCGGATGTCTGTCTTGTCGAGTCGTGTCTGGTCTTTGTTTTGTTTTGTTCCTTTGTGTGTGTGTGTGTGTGTGTTATGTTTTGCAACGGGGGGCACGTTGAGATGTGGAAGGAGTCGGCGGGGATTTCGGTGGCGCGTAGAGCGAGCGAGCGCGCGCGCCTGCCTGGCCGTTGGCCGTCGGAGTGGAGTGCGGGTTTTTTTTGTTTTCGAAACGAAAGCGGCGGCCGGCCAGCCACCCGTGCGGTGTGACGTCGGCCGTTGGGTATTGTGCGCTTTGAGCGCCGGGGAGGGATGATGTGTGATTGTTGCGCGCTGCTAGCAGGCAGGCAGAGTGAGCGGGTGTGGCGGACGGACGGGAAGTGGTGGTTTTTTTTTGTTTTTGGGTTGCGGGGCGAGAGGCAGGCGACCGACAAAGTTTGCTCGCGACGGAGAGATGTTAGTGGCCCTGAAAAGGGCCGTTTTTGTTTGTGCGGTGCGGTGCGGTGCGGTGCCGCGGCGCGGTTTAGGCGCGCTCGCCGCGGATGCGGCGCGCGAGCTGGATGTCCTTGGGCATGATGGTGACGCGCTTGGCGTGGATTGCGCACAGGTTGGTGTCTTCGAAGAGGCCGACGAGGTAGGCCTCGCTGGCCTCCTGCAGGGCCATGACTGCGGAGCTCTGGAAGCGCAGGTCGGTCTTGAAGTCCTGGGCGATCTCGCGCACTAGGCGCTGGAATGGCAGCTTGCGGATGAGCAGCTCTGTGCTCTTCTGGTAGCGCCTGATTTCTCGCAGGGCGACGGTGCCCGGCCTGTAGCGGTGGGGCTTCTTGACGCCTCCGGTGGCGGGCGCGCTCTTCCTCGCCGCCTTGGTGGCGAGCTGTTTGCGCGGCGCCTTTCCGCCGGTGGACTTGCGGGCCGTTTGCTTTGTGCGGGCCATGGCGGTAGCGGTAGCGGTAGCGGTAGCGGAGCGGCGTGCGTGGAGGTTAGGTGCGGCGCGGCGTCCGGTGCTGCCTTGACAACGGGCCCGCGCGCCTCCGTGCTGCGCTTATATGCCCTCGGTTGCGCGTGGTGGGGGGAGGGCGGGCCAGAGTCTATATAGGGGGGCGGCGGGCGCGCTGGGCGCAGACCGTAGCCGACTCGCCAGCCGCTGCAGCTGCTGTTTGTGCACGTTTTGCTTTGCCCGAGGAAGGAAGGATGACAGGCCGCGGCAAGGGAGGAAAGGGGCTCGGCAAGGGTGGCGCCAAGCGGCACCGCAAGGTGTTGCGCGACAACATCCAGGGCATCACGAAGCCCGCCATCCGCCGCCTGGCTCGCAGGGGCGGCGTGAAGCGCATCTCTGGTCTGATCTACGAGGAGACCCGCGGGGTGCTGAAGGTGTTCCTGGAGAACGTGATCCGCGACGCGGTGACGTACACTGAGCACGCCAAGCGCAAGACTGTGACGGCCATGGACGTGGTGTACGCCCTGAAGAGGCAGGGGCGCACCCTGTACGGTTTCGGCGGTTAGGCTGCGTCGCAGCGGGCGCTGGCCTTCCCGCGGCCGTGCTTGTGGGTGGGAGAGACTAGAAAACGGCCCTTTTCAGGGCCACCACACTGTTCGGAAGTTGAAAAGTGCGAAAGAGTCTGTGTTGTTGTTGCTGCGTGTGTGCGCTGTGTTGTTTGTTTGTTTCTTTCTTTCTTTCCGTTTGAGCGACGTGATGTGACTGGGAGGGGAGAAGGAAAGGAAACGTGTCATGTGGCTGGCTGTGTGTGGAGCTGCTTCGTTTGTGTGTTTGTTATTGTGTGTCTTTGTATCGATCGCGACGGAGATGGCGGGCTGTGTGTTGTTGTGCGAGAGGCGGTGATTATTTGCTTGCGTGGTTTGGCTCTGTGTGTTTGTTTGCGGCGGCGGCGTTGGGGTTTCCGAGGCAAGGCGTGTGGGCATAGGCGGCCGGATCAGCTGTTTCGTTCGTGTCGACGGCCGTTGCGCGCGGGAGTGGAGGGCGGTGTGTCGACACGCCTCCCTTTAACAATGGTCATTATTGCTGCCGTTGTCGGTTTGGAAGGCGACTGCGACCGTGCAAAATGTGTGTGTGTGTGTGTGTGTTTTGGGCCACACGGGCTGTGTGGACGACAAGATGGCGGACGTGCGCCGGCGGCGGCTGTGCTGTGACGGTGCAAAGTTAAAACAAAACAAGGTGCGGCGAGGACGACTGAAATTTTGCTTTGGACGTAGGTTTGTGTGGTGGCCCTGAAAAGGGCCGATTGTTGTGGGCCGAGCCGGCAAAGCGCGTTGCGTGCAGGGGAGCACGCGGCGGCTGCGATTGCCTGGCCTCCTTTAGGCCTTCTTCTCGGTCTTCTTTGGCAGCAGGACGGCCTGGATGTTGGGCAGGACACCACCCTGTGCGATGGTGACGCCCGACAGGAGCTTGTTGAGCTCCTCGTCGTTGCGGATGGCAAGCTGCAGGTGGCGCGGGATGATGCGCGTCTTCTTGTTGTCGCGGGCCGCGTTTCCGGCCAGCTCGAGCACCTCAGCCGCGAGGTACTCCATGACGGCGGCGAGGTAGACGGGCGCCCCGGCGCCGACGCGCTCTGCGTAGTTTCCCTTGCGCAGGAGGCGGTGGATTCTGCCGACCGGGAACTGGAGCCCAGCCCTGCTTGAGCGGGACTTTGACTTGCCCTTGACTTTGCCTCCCTTTCCGCGTCCGGACATGGCGATGGGCTAGCGACGGTGCACACGAAACGGAAACGAAAACGACCGGTGCGAGCGGCAGCGAGTCGAGCAGCGGAGTGCGTGCCGGCGCAGCCGGGGTGGGGGTGCTTTATGGGCTCGGGTGCGGCGGCCGGTTGCGCGCGCGCCCCATTGGTCGGCGGCCGCAACAGGGCGAGCTGGTAAAGGTGCGGCGGCGGCTGGCGGCGGGTGCCACTGTGTGGGGAGACGCTGACTAGAGCGGAGCGCTTGCTACTGGTGTTGCTGCCGTCGCGATAGTTTAGTGTGTTTTCCGCGCGATTCTGTGTATTCGGCGTTAGTCGAACGTTCTTTTTCTACGTTTTGCCGCGTCGTCTTTCAGTCGGAGCGGTTATTTTCTGCGTTGGTGTTGGTCGTCGCGCGCGTTGATTTCGTCGTTCGCGGCGGAGTCAAAGGCCACGATGGCCAGTTCTTCAGCCGGTTCTCGAGGTTTGTTTCCCTCGTCTGGCAAGAATATCATGTCATGCGCTGAATTGCTGTCGTATTCTTCAGAGTCTTGTCTGCCTATCTCTCGATCAGTCCACCGTCGGCTGTCGGATCCTACAATTCAGTTTACGTCAGAACAAGTCAATCAGGCGACAGATCAGATGCAGCAGGACAGCGTTGAGCTGGGTTCATCCGGCCCAGGGCCGAGTAGCGTGGGGCCAGGCTCCGGCGGGATACCTAACGGTGACAACGATGCCGTCCTGGCCGCCCCTACACCCGGCTCCGCTGACGCTGCACCGCCTGTAACGCGTCGAAAATCGACGAAATCCACGAAGGCGCGGGATGCTCCATACTCGCATGCTTCACGTAAGCATGCGCATCCCCCTTCGCATACCGACTCTGAATCAGCTGAATCCAGGGCGCCTGACAGGAAGAAGCAATCAACCGACCGTCAGGACCCTGTTTCGCCTCAGGACGCCTCCGCTTCCCATGCGGCGACCGACTCCAGTCTGGTCGACATGGCGACTGACTACGAGGTCACAGTTCCAACGTCGAACAGATTTGAAAGTTTAGATGATGTCACACCAGCTGACCAAGACATTCCAGACAATATGCCGGCTCCTACTCCTGTCAAGGCCCCCAAGGTGCCACCTATTATAGTTCACGACACGGTCAACTACCTCGACCGCGTCAGGGAACTGAAGGGGCACCTGAAGGGTTCCTTTTCCTGCCAATATAAAAGAGGTAATATCCGTTACGAGTTTGAACACCCATCAGATTATCGATACATGATCGATTATCTCAAGACTCGTGCCATTCAGTACCACACATATGATCTCGACCCTTTCAAAATTTTGAAGGTCGTCGTCAGGCACCTTGAGCCCACCACCCCTCCCGCTGACGTTAAGGAAGCGCTGGAGGAGCTGGGCTTCACTGTGCAATCTGTCGCTGTTATGCACCAGCAAGTGCCAGACGCACAGGGAAAACTGACCGACGTCAAATGGCCTCTATTCGTCGCTGTACTGCATTGTACACCGAACGTCTACGACGTCTACAAAATTAAATTCCTCCTGCACATGAAAGTGGATGTAGAATCCTACCGAAATGAATCTGGCCTGACACAATGCTTTAATTGCCAGCGTTTTGGTCACGGCTCCCGCAACTGCGGCCGTCTGCCGCGTTGCGTCAAGTGTGCCGGAGACCATCTCACCCGACTCTGCCAAAAGAAGACTAATGAACCGCCCAAATGCTGTAATTGCGGTCAGGCTCACCCAGCTAATTATCGTAAATGCTCTGCATATCAAAAAGCACTAGCGAACTCTCGCAGTTCTTCCACTCCGGCAGCCTCGGCGCCTTCGACGCCAGCTGCTCCACCAGCTGATACTACCAACTTTCCAAACCTGCGAGCACGTCGTGCCCCTCCCTCACCTTCTTCCTCTGCTGCCGGCCCGGGGCCCTTGCCTCCGCGTCGTCCAGCTTCACGCCCAGAGACAGCTTCCCACTCTGCTTGGGGAAAAACAAACCCATCCCCAGAGCCTTCTACACCCCCGCCCCCTACCTTCTCCTTCCCATTTTCAAACCATCTTGCAGATCTTGCTGCCTTACTGCAGCAGTTCAACATCCGCAAAATCATTTCTACATTCCGTTCAACTATTCAACAACTCAACTCAGCTTCTGATCCGTTCAGTAAATTAATGATAATTCTGTCTGCCTTCATCTCTTACTTCTCAGATGGACCGTAATCTACACCGCCCATTTCGTATATTCAGTTGGAACGCCGATGGTGTTCTCCGCCAACGCCATTCTCTTGAGGGCTTTCTCGATGACAGGGGGATCGACATTGCCCTTATTTGCGAAACGCACTTAAAACCACATCAACAGTTTTCCGTTCCTAATTATTACGCATACCGATCCGACCGCGCGGATCGGCCACATGGAGGTACTCTTGTCCTAGTCAAACAGTGCCATACGCACAGACTTCGACAGATACCGCAACTACAACACCTGGAGGCCACAGCTATAGATATACAGCTATATGGACAGTCATTGACTCTTGCCGCAGCTTACAACTCCCCCGCTCGAGCTATACTCCCGGCCGACTTGGATATCCTCTTCCACCTGGGCCCCAAGGTCCTCGTGGGAGGGGACTTCAATTCCAAGCACGGGACGTGGGGATGCCGTTCCACAAATGCAAATGGACGTCGGCTATTCCAGTACCTAGAACTGAACGCCGCTATCCGTGTTATTGCACCAGACTCTCCCACACACTATCACAAAACCGGTCTTTACCGTCCTGACATCCTCGACATTTTCCTGGCGCGGGACATTCCGTGGGTCCACCGGATCTCTGTGATTTCGGAACTTGATTCCGACCACAATCCGGTGACCCTCGAATT
Organism: Schistocerca americana; assembly: GCF_021461395.2. Taxonomy (NCBI): domain Eukaryota; kingdom Metazoa; phylum Arthropoda; class Insecta; order Orthoptera; family Acrididae; genus Schistocerca; species Schistocerca americana. The sequence continues at coordinate 418,736 of NW_025725394.1, read as the reverse complement.
CCTAGACGCTCGCCCACAAGACCAGCTCCGTCCGGCTTACGTTATCAACACAGACTGGGAGCGCTACCAACAACTTGTTGACCTTCATGTCCATGAGCTTCCGCCCATTACCCGCCGCAGCCACATCGATCCGTCGGCGGACCGTTTTGCAAAAATCCTCACCGAATGCTACCGCACCTCTTCCCGACGAGTCCTCCAGCCTCCTCGTCGCCTGGACCTTCCGCCGGACGTCCAGGAACTAATTCGTACCAAACGTCGATTTCGTCGCCGGTGGCAACGCCTCCGCGACCCAATCGACAAGCAAATTTGGAAGTCACTGGCTCAAGAGCTTCGGGTACGCTTACAAGAGGTCCATGATCAGGCATGGAACCAACGCCTTCGAGAGGCCGCAGACCGTCCTGACCGACTGTGGCGCATAGTCAAGGAGACTACAACCACTCCCCCTCCTTCTCAGCCCCTCCATGGTCCCCAAGGCCTGGTTTACTCGCCTCAGGACAAGGCGGAGGCCCTCGCACACAGCCTTGAGCGGCAATTTCGCCTCAACGAAGTCGACGACGACGAGGCTGACGCCCACGAGACCCGCGTTCATCGTCGGGTCCGTCAGCTTCTTCGCCGTCGTACAGACACCACCTTTCCACCGGTCACTCTCCCGGTGGTGGCGACTTACATTAGTAGTATTCCAGCCCGAAAGGCCCCTGGCCCCGACGGTATCCGGCCGACCCTTCTTCATCACCTCTCTCCAGTTGCGCTTTTGTACCTGGTTAATCTTTACAATAGCTGCCTTTCCTACAACTACTTCCCTCCCGTATGGAAACTGGCCCGTGTCATTGCCCTCCCGAAACCTCGCAAAGATCCACTCTTCCCACAGAACTACCGTCCCATCTCCCTCCTCAACTTCCTTGGCAAGATTCTAGAACGCATCATCCTCTCCCACCTTCAATCCTTCCTCGATTCTCATTCTACCCTCATTCCCCAACAGTTTGGGTTTCGGGCGGGCCATGGCACGGTCCACCAACTCATCCGCCTCCACGACACCATCCGCAGAGCGCAACTGGAGCGACAAAGCACAGGCATGGTCTTACTAGACATTGAAAAAGCATTTGACCGAGTGTGGCACGAGGGCTTACTATATAAGCTTGACGAATATGGTTGCCCTCTCCACATCATTCACATTCTTCGACGCTTCTTAACTGGGCGCACATTTTATGTCATGCAAGGCCGAAGCCGAAGCTCAATCCGGGCCGTGGAAGCTGGTGTGCCCCAGGGGTCTCTCCTCTCCCCGATTTTGTACGCTATTTACACTAATGATATCCCCTCCCGTGTCCCCAACCATCTAGCCCTCTATGCTGATGATACTGCCGTCTTCACTTCACACCGAAACCTCCAGTTTATCGCTCTGAACCTTACACGCCACCTAGAACAGATCACTCAATGGAGCAACATATGGAAAATAAAAATTAACGCAGACAAGACACAGGCCATCCTCTTTACAAACAAACGAACTCCGCCAGCTCGCCTGGTGGAACTCGAAGGCCGACACATTCCTTGGTCACAGACAGTAACCTACCTAGGTCTCACCTTCGACAGCCGCCTCACGTGGAAACCCCACGTTGATGGCGCCTGCCACAAGGCTTACGGAATGATACACAAACTCTACCCTCTGTTGAAGAGCCCCGGCCTTTCGATACAATCCAAGTTGCTTATCTGGACGTCCTGTGTCCTGTCACTCCTGCTATATGGATGTGAACTATGGGGACTAGCTGCTGACACTCACGTACTCCAGGTCCAAATAGTGCAAAGCAAATCACTCAGGATCATATTAAACGCTCCGCGTTATGTCTCCAACTACGACATCCGCCGTCTTCTCCACATTCCACCCCTTGTCCATCAAATCCGCCTTCGCGCCTCAAATACCCTTACCTTCCTACAAAACTCACCTCATGATCACCTCACAGTTCTTAGTCGTGCTGTTGGAGACACACCTTACGCTCATCCGACGCTGATACTCCAGCGCCGGTACCGTCCCAACTGACGGTTTCACTGCAGTTGCGTATCTACTGATCTTTTTAATCTGTCAAACTTTATCATTTCTATCGACCTAGACATATAACAAAGCCATTTCGAACCTAATACTCAATCTGAAGGCAGGCCTAAGGCGATCCTTCGGCATATAAGTGGACGAAAGTCCCGTCAAGTTTGCGGTGGTGGTGGTGGTGGTGGCGGCGGGTGCCACTGTGTGGGGAGACGCTGACTAGAGCGGAGCGCTTGCTACTGGTGTTGCTGCTGCCGTACGTTGGTTCGAGATGCCGCCCAAGACTAGCGGGAAGGCCGCCAAGAAGGCTGGCAAGGCGCAGAAGAACATTTCGAAGGGCGACAAGAAGAAGAAGCGCAAGAGGAAGGAGAGCTATGCCATCTACATCTACAAGGTGCTGAAGCAGGTGCACCCTGACACGGGCATCTCGTCGAAGGCGATGAGCATCATGAACAGCTTCGTGAACGACATTTTCGAGCGCATTGCGGCCGAGGCTTCTCGCCTGGCGCACTACAACAAGCGCTCGACCATCACGTCCCGCGAGATCCAGACCGCTGTGCGGCTGTTGCTGCCTGGCGAGCTGGCCAAGCACGCCGTGAGCGAGGGCACGAAGGCGGTGACCAAGTACACGAGCTCCAAGTAAGGAGGTGGCTCTGGAATGGAAGGAAGGATGGAGAAGGCTCCTCCGTTGCGAGAGCGGCAAAACGGCCCTTTTCAGGGCCACCAACTTGCCTTTTGCGGGAAGGGCGGAATTGTTGTTGTTGTTTGTGTGTGTGGACGGCTGTGATGTATGTGTGCATTTTGATTGTGGGTGGGGGGGCGCGTCAAAGCGTGTTGCGCGGGGTACGGCCACGAGGTTGGTCGCCGTGGCGTGGAATGGTGGCACGCCTCGTTGGCGTGGTTTTTGACCCATTGGTGTTGTTGGGGTGTGTGTGTGTGTTACCCGTCTGCGAGGGGGGACAGTGCGATCGGCGACTTTTGTGTCACCGTAACGACGGCCGTTTGCGGGTTTGTTTTTTTGCACATCATACATGGCGAGGGTGAAATGTGAAATGTTTTTGTTTGGTTTTTGTTTTGTTTTTTTGCCGCCCACTATTCCCTTTGCTGTACGCCGAGTTTGACAATGGTGCGACGTAACTGCAGCGTGGAGGTGTGTGAGTGACGTTGAAATGAACGTGCCATTAAGACGCATTGTTGTTGTATTGTACTGTACGTGTACGGCGACACGCACGATGATGTACCATTCGACTCTGATGTTTGATAGCCGTGTCTGACTGATTGCGTACGACGCACGCACACCGATGTCGTCATTCAAGATGCACGCTAGACGACGACGGCGGCGGCGGCGGTGGTCGTTTGTTTGGCGAATGTCTGTACACGTGTTTGTCTGTGTCCATCCGGTATGTATTTGTTTGTTTGAAAGTGTTTTGTGTGTCGGTGACGTGGTCCGATCCGTCGCCCCCTGAGTAACTGTCGATCGGCGCGATAGACCGGCGTCACGCAACTGAACCGAAGTCTTGGGCACACCCGTCATACTGTTGTACACCGTCGCGCTGAGAACGGTAACGAAAGGTTGACGTTGATCGGTCGAATGTCTGGGCAGAACGTGAGGAATGAGGCAAGAGTGCAAGGAGGGGGGGCAAAAGAGAGAGGAAGGGAAAAAGGGGAGAAACGCATTCGTAGAGCAACGGAACGTTCCCGTGTCGGAGGCGTATTGGAGCCGCACTGAAATGCGTTTAACGGCGGCGCGGCTGCAAGTGTCTGCCGTGGTGAACGTTACCTTTGACGGCTGCATTGGGCTTTGCCTTTGCTTTCGCTTTCGCTTTCGCGTTCGCTTTCGCTTTCCCGGATGTACGTAACGTTTGTTGATATGGTTCTGAGGAAGAGTGTATGACAGTGCCGTGCCGTCCATGTTCGTGTGCCCTCCCATTGTGTGTATGCTATTGTCTGTGTACTTGAATGATGTATGTAGGTGTTAGTGGACATGTTTTACCAGTGGGGGGAAATGGATCGTCGATAGTTGCCGTCACTCTGTCACGGTCGAGATGACGCACCCTCCGTACAGAAAGGTGTCGAGAAAGTGAGTGTGTGTGTGCGTCCGTGAATTGGCAGCGTTTGGAGGTGGGCGTGCCCTGCATGTGGCCCGGAAAAGGCTGTTCGTTAGGCGGTAGTGTTGTGTGGACAGGGGAGGGGCATGCGTAACGCTGCTGGCATGGCATTTCGGGAGATGGGAGGGGGCAAACGAGGAAACGAGGAGCGGCGGCCAAAGACGGGACGGGGAGGGGCGCGGTGTGGGTGGCTTGCGCCTGTGCTCGGCGTTGTGGTTTGTGCAAAAGAGGAGGAGAAAAACAATGTGAGTTGCCAGGGAGGGGAGCGGTGTTGTGTTGTGGTTGTCGTGGTGTAGCCGCAGACGCGGCTGTCAGTGAACGTGGCGAGACGGACGGATGCGCGGAGGGGCGGGGGCGGCGCATTTCGCCGGTGCCGTGCCGTGCCGTGCCTGAAAGCCGCGTGGTCGCTGTGTTGTTGGTGGCGTGGGGGCGAGGAGAGTACCGTACGGGTGTGCTTGTGCGCCGGAAATGGCACACTGCGCCCGCCCGTCTTGGAGGCTGATGGCTGTGGTGTGGAAATGGGGCGCGGTGATGTTGAAGCACAGAAAAGAAACCAAGAAAACGGAAGGCGTGATGCGGCGGTGGTGGTGAGAGCGGGAAAAACAAAACAAAAGAAAAAAAACAACAAAAAAAAAGAAGGAAAAACAACAAGAAACAAAAAAGAAAACAAAAAGTCTATCAATATTAAAATGTAAATGGAAATGGACCCAGGTATAACCTCCCTGCACAAATAGCAGAGAGTCCGATGATAATAAAAATGTGCCAGAATGTTAACGTCCCTACAAAACAAACCCAACGATAATATTAATGAAAGAGTGAACCGTATGTAACATTGCAACAGACATAATGAAACCTGATAAATTGTATAAGGGCAGCAGCCGTTGACCTTTGGCCCTGTATTCAGAATAAAAAGAGCCAAAGATCGTTACCCCAATGAAAAAGACACTGAAACACGTATGTAACATAGTAGCGATGGCGAGACATTGTAGCATCTGTGACCAGAGAGTTTGCGCTGGACTGCGCGAGTGTTGCGAGCGGTTCTCAGTCAGTCAGTCAGTCTGTGTAGTTGAGGGCTGTACTCTGTCAGTAGTCGTCGCGTGCAGTACGCTAATAGTCGTCATGCAGAGCGGTCGGTCAGTAGTAGCAGCCGAGTGCGGTTGTGTGATGTAGGCGGTCGGCAACACTGGTCAAGATGGTGAATAAGGTATACTGTTAATTGATATAATCGTTAGATAATGAGAAATTGTATTTATTGTAATTATTCTCCAACAAGTTCCCCAATAATAATTTTTATTTCAAAAGCATTTTTCAAACATTTAATCTTTTATTGAACTAAAGAGTTCGTTCCACTTCTTTGAAGAAAAATGTCACTAAAATCACAAAGAAAGAGAATATTATTATTTGCAATGCAGTTCCTCCAAGCGCTGCGCAACAACCAGAGCAGAAATGTGACATCCATTTATTCGGAGGTAAGACTTTTAATTCTGATTGTTTTGCACAGGGCCAAAGACCGATATTTCGGTTTAATTGAAGTTTCTTGTCACTGAACGGACTTTTGTAAATGTTGTGTGAAGACTTTATATTTGAGTCAGATTGCGAATTGCACATTTTTGTTGCCATTTTCAATACCTCTCATTGTGGGCGAGGTTACAATTAGCGCAATGTCCATTAGCATCCGTAAATAACATTGTCCATTATTTTAAATATTGCTGGGAGGTTACAACACACACACACACAAAACAAAAAACAAAAAAAAACAAAAAATTGCATTTATATCCGCTCCTCAATTGTAGATACCCCTTACACAGCTGTGTGCAATGAATGAGTGCTGGCTGGTAATTAATTGCACTCCTTGGAGGGAAATGCCATAGGAAGTAGTCTTTAAAAAGTGAATGTTTTTCGTTAAGAGACAAAAGTTACTTTAGAAAAAAAGTAATAGTGGGGCTTTTGTTGTTGAACAAAATAAGTACAATGAACATACGTTATCAGATTTGCGCAATGCAGCGTCACACCACCTTTTGATTATAACACAATATACTATACATCGTCCCGAACCGTGACCAGAGTCGCGAGACGAGCAGAGCACGCCGCCGACGCCCGCTCAGTACAACCGTCCACCCGCTACTACTGTCGACCGACTACTACCTCTCCCGACTCGCGCTACAATATATATAACAACTGTTCCTGCGACCCGGTGCGTGCAACTACTGTCGTCTGGCGCGGTCCAAGCGCCGACTAGCAGCGATAAAGAACTCTCTGGTCAGACAGAGATGCTGTCATGCCTCGCCATCGCTCTGGTAATGAATACATACGTGGTGCAGCGTGCGTACCACCGGAACACGCAGTGGCGGAGCCAAAGACTGTGTTGTCGAGGTCGAGTGCGAGTGGGAAGAGAGGCAGCGTCGGCACGGAGATGCAAGCGAGCGCGAGACGCACGGGGGCTGCGGCGTGGCGCGTTTGCGGTCGGCGCCTTTGGTGGCAACGGCCGGGACAAGCAGCGGTGTATGGTGTGGTGCGGGGCGGACAGGGGCGGCGGTGGACGGGGAGGAGGCGGCGCGACGACGGCATGGGGGCGAAAACGGGACGGGGGACGGCGGATGTTGAGAGGCGTCACGCGCGGACAGGACACAGACACAGAGACACACAGATTGGAAAGGGAGGGTGCGCGGTAGTAGTTGGGAATGTGCGTACCGTGCGGGATGGGAGTGGGCGAGGAACACGGTCGTGGCCCCTGTTTTGGGTGCGTGTGATGACGTCGGTGTGTTGTGGGAAGGGAAGGTGCTGTGGCGGCGGCGCGTAATGGGCGTAGGCCGAAAAGAGAAAGGAACGTGGGCAGTGTGTTGGCAAGCGTCGGTTCGACTGCGACGTTGATGGGCAGGGCAGGGCAAGGTTAATGGTGGTAGGAGTAGGCGTGTGGGCGCAAAAAATCTGCCGCTGCAGGCGGTGCCGTAACCGCCATGGCGGGAAGGAGAGAGGGCCAAAGAAAGAAAGAAAGAAAGAAGAAAACAAAAAAAAAAAAAGGAGGGGGGGGGGGCGAAAGTGGAGAGGCGGTGGTGTGAGAAGGGCGGGGGCGGAAGGAAGGCAGGAAGGACAAGAGGCGAGGCGACGGCTTGCTTTGTGTATCGGTCGGTCTCTGGCTATGCTTCGTTTTCTGCAGCAGGGTCGGTGCGCGGCGTGGCTCGCGGCAGTGGGAACGCCTGGTGGCTGGACGGCCAGCAATGCGGTTGGATGGGCGGCCACAGCACCGCACCTGTGCCCGAGGAGGAGACGCTGGCGGCGGGCCCTGAGGTGAGGCCGGCTCGGCTGGGGCTGTGGATGTGTAGGTGTGCGCCGCTGCTGCAACAACGAGTAAAACGCGAGAAGAAGGGATGGCGGTAGAGAGGAAAAAAAGAAAAAGGTCGTGTTGTGTTGATGCGCAGGCAGACGCGTACAGAGGGACGAGCCCGGTCTGCAGCAGGGTGTGGCCGTGCCGAGTGCAGAGCAGCGGCGGCTCGGTTCGGTTCGGCCCGGCCCGGCGGGCCGCGCTGTTGTCGCGGACGTGAGCGCCCCCTGGCGGGTGGCCGGAGGCGGCGCGGCGTGTTGGACGTGTGGCTGGTGGCAGTGCACAATTTGCGAGTGGCTGGCGGTGTGGTGTGGCGGTTGGCGCGTCGGGCGGCGGAGAGGTATGTGTTGCGGGCGCCCTTTGCTGCGCTGCGTCGTTGCGTGTGCCGTACAGGGCGGGCGCTTGTCGACTGTGTGGGCGGTGTGGCGAATTGGCGTGAAACGGCTGCCGAGAGGTGTGTGGTAGCGAGCCGGTCGGTGGTGTCAGTGCGAAGGGGAATGTGCGTGCGTTTGGCGGTTTCGGTGTGCTTTTTGCGGCGTGAGAGTGGGAATTAGTGGGGCCGGCTGTTGTGTTGGTTCCTTGTGTCTTGTGTCGCGTAGCTTGATGGCAACGTGGAAGGACGCCGGTTTCGTTTCGAGCCTTGCGTGTGGTTGTCGACGTTGACTGGTTGGCGTGTGCCGATGCACGTGCATGTGTGGGTCGCGAGTGCGTTTTTGGCTGGCTGTGTGTGTGTGTGTGTGTTTTGGGGGGGAAGGGGGAGGCGGTGGTGAAAGTGCAGTCGTTGCCACGGGCGTCGTCGGGTGGGGCTGGGGCTGTGCGTCGTGGCGGAAAGGTGGTAGGTTGCGGGAAGCGAGCCCGTCGTTGACGGTGTCGCGTGAGTTGTGAATCGAGTGGGGCGCGGGGCGCGGGACAGGAGCAGCGTGCCGCTGCGTCGTGGTCGTCAGCAGAGGCTGTGCGTGTGCTTGTCCTTTTTGTGGGCGGTTCGTGCGAGGCGTTTTTGTTTTGTGTTGCCCTAGTTGTTAGTTTATTTTGTTTGTGTTTGTTATTTTGAGACGACGACTGGTTGGTGGCGTGCGCGCGAAGTGGCGGTGTGCGCTTCCCGTGTCGTTTGTGTTGTTTGGTTTTTTTGTTTTTGTGTGTTTTTGTTTTTTTTTTTTTTTTTTTTTTTTTTTTTTGCACTGGGCCCCGGTGGGTGGGTGCGTGTGTGTCGATTGCCGGCTGGCGAAAGGTGCGCCATCGGCGGGGTGGGTCGCCGGCACAAGTAGAGGCGGCGGCGTTGTTGCTGTTGTTGTGTGGTGTTTGTTTTGTTCGGCTGTGTCGGCGAGCTGTGTTGCGGTGCGTGTGAATGGTGGTGCAAAAGTGCTGGCGTTGGGGCTGCGACTGCGACGGCGACGGCGGCGAGCCGCGGGCGCGCCATTGATAGTGATGTTGTGAACAGCGGCTGTGTACGGTAGTGGTGTTGTTGTAGCACGACGTGCATCCGGGCCGGCGCGGAAAGCGCAGTTGCGGGCGGTTGCCCTTCGGTGCCAGCCATGTCGCGTGAGCGGCGGGTTGCTCTGGTGTCGACACGTGGTGCTCTGGGTTGTTGTGTGGTGCCCTTTGGCCGGTGGGGGTGGTTCGCGTGTGTCTCGTTCGCGCTCGGTGTCTGGTCGTGGTCGTGCTGCTCCCCCGTCTGTCGGCGGTTTCCGACGTCGTCTGTACGTTTTTGTTCGTTTGCGGCGTGCCTGCCGACGTCGTCCCGTCGCGACCTTTCAACCGAAAGTGTGGCGCCCGAAGGTGAACGAACGTAACCCTGACCTCGGCGCTTTACGCTGAGCCGAGCGAACCGAACCGAACCTAACCTGTGGTGTGGCGAGGTGAGCTCAGCCTGTGAGCCCCTAACGTCTACGTAAGGTAAGCTGTCCGGCTCACGCCTCACGTTTTTGAACGCTTTTTTAACCTACGTTTGACGCTTCTTAACCTAGCACTGACCCCTTAACCTAACGTGTAACCTAACCTAACCTAACCTAACCTAACCTAACCTAACCTAACCTAACCTAACCTCTGACGCCTGACGTGTTTGAATGCTTAACCTAAGTTTGACGCTTAACCTAACCCAAGTCCCCTTAACCTAACCCACGTCCACCTAACCTAACCTAACCTAACGTAGACGTGTAAACGTAATGTGTAACGCGTAACGTGTAAGGTCGGCTGTCGTGTGTGCTTGACGGCAGATTGGGTTGGTCTGTAGATTCGGATTGCGGTTTGCCTCGGTCGAGGGGTTGGGTCGGAAGCGGCGAGGGGCGGCGGCGCCTGTTGCGCAGGCGGCGTCCGTTTGCGGCGGGCAATTGTTGAGAAACGGCTGTGAATGTTGGCGGGCGAGAGGAGGAGGACGGCGCGCGATGTGGCCCGACGGCTGCGGGCCGATCGGGAAACGGCGGGAGGGCGACGGAAGGCGATGGGGCGGCGGAGGCGCGTTTGCACGGCCGTCATCGCCGCACGCCTCGGCTTGTGTGGCTGTGGCGCCGGCCGCGCTGGCCGGGCTGCCGCGGCGACGGTGTGGGAGTTTTGCCGAAGGTTTGGCCATTGTGGCGGGTCGTCGGCTGGGGCTGTGGGGGCGGCATTTGGGCGGGGGCGGCGATTCTCGGCGGGCCGACCCAGGCTGTAGCGCGCGGTAGCTGCAGTTTGGCCGTGGTTTGCGGCGCTGCCGTGGCGACTGGTTGGCGACTGTGGTGTGGCTGTGTGTAGCCCCATCCTCGGTGGTTTGAAAGGCGCGGGCGGTTGTGGCGCAGGTTTGGGGCTGCTCCGCACAGGCTGTCGGACGTTGGGCGGTAGCAAGCGCGGGAGGCGCGGCGCGGCGGCGCGCAGAGTGGCGGCCGCTCTCTCGGCCGTCCGCGCCCGCCCGCGACACTGGCTGGGCCTTGTGATTCTCTGCTCTGCTGCTGTGCTGTGCTTGCGTGCCTGCCTGCCGTCCCGCTCGCTCTCGCTGTGTGTTACGCGCGTCGTCGAAATGGCAGATCAGGCGGCTACGAACGAGACTGCTGCGGCACCCGCCGCCACCGGCACTACGAAGAAGGCCAAGTCTGCGTCGTCTGCGAAGAAGCCGCGCGCCAAGCCTGCGCACCTCTGAGATGGTGACGGCCGCCATCAAGAGTCTGAAGGAGCGCGGCGGGTCGTCGCTGCAGGCGATCAAGAAGTACATAGCCGCGCACTACAAGCTGGACGCGGAGAAGCTGGCGCCGTTTATCAAGAAGTACCTCAAGTCGGCCGTCGTGGCGGGCGAGCTGGTGCAGACGAAGGGGAAGGGCGCGTCCGGCTCGTTCAAGCTTGCCGGCGCCGGCGGCGGGGGGGCGGCCGAGGGCGGCAAGGCTCGTGCTGGCGGTGCCAAGAAGAAGCGCGCCGCTCCGGCCAGCAAGGAGAAGAAGGGCGCCCGTGCGGCCGGCGCAAAGAAGGCTGGTGGCGTGAAGGCGGCGACCGGTCGGAAGGCGGGCGCCGCCAAGAAGGCGTCTGCGGCGTCGGCCGCGCCCGCGGGTGCGAAGAAGGCGGCTGCGGCCAAGCCGGCCAAGGCCAAGTCGCCGTCGAAGGCGAAGAAGGCCGCCAAGGTTCCGACGAAGAAGCCGAAGGCGCCGCGCCCGAAGAAGGCGACGACGCCGTCTAAGGCGAAGGCTTCGCCCAAGAAGAAGAAGTAGAGTAGAGGAGAAAGAGATGGGAGAAAGGAAGGGTTTGGCGCTTGACTCCGTCGTCCCCACCCCCCGTCGTCGTCTAGTGGCGCGCAAGAGACGCGCGGCCCAAAACGGCCCTTCTCAGGGCCATCAAAGCACGTCGGGGAAGGTTTTGATTGTCGTGTTGCGTTTGGTGTGGGTGTCTGTCTGGCGTTTCTGTATGCCCGTGGGGATGCTGTTTGCGTGCCGTGGTGGTTGGATTGCGGGGGTCGGTGGCGGGTGTGGGCGGCGGTAGCGGTAAGCGGTGTTGTTGTTGTTGTCGTGGTTGATTGTCGCCGTGTTTGTGGCGGCGGCCGACGGTTGGTTTTTCTGTCACGTTGTTTTGTTTGAATACGTTGGTTGGCTTGCCTGCGTTCGTTCGTCTCGGATGTCTGTCTTGTCGAGTCGTGTCTGGTCTTTGTTTTGTTTTGTTCCTTTGTGTGTGTGTGTGTGTGTGTTATGTTTTGCAACGGGGGGCACGTTGAGATGTGGAAGGAGTCGGCGGGGATTTCGGTGGCGCGTAGAGCGAGCGAGCGCGCGCGCCTGCCTGGCCGTTGGCCGTCGGAGTGGAGTGCGGGTTTTTTTTGTTTTCGAAACGAAAGCGGCGGCCGGCCAGCCACCCGTGCGGTGTGACGTCGGCCGTTGGGTATTGTGCGCTTTGAGCGCCGGGGAGGGATGATGTGTGATTGTTGCGCGCTGCTAGCAGGCAGGCAGAGTGAGCGGGTGTGGCGGACGGACGGGAAGTGGTGGTTTTTTTTTGTTTTTGGGTTGCGGGGCGAGAGGCAGGCGACCGACAAAGTTTGCTCGCGACGGAGAGATGTTAGTGGCCCTGAAAAGGGCCGTTTTTGTTTGTGCGGTGCGGTGCCGCGGCGCGGTTTAGGCGCGCTCGCCGCGGATGCGGCGCGCGAGCTGGATGTCCTTGGGCATGATGGTGACGCGCTTGGCGTGGATTGCGCACAGGTTGGTGTCTTCGAAGAGGCCGACGAGGTAGGCCTCGCTGGCCTCCTGCAGGGCCATGACTGCGGAGCTCTGGAAGCGCAGGTCGGTCTTGAAGTCCTGGGCGATCTCGCGCACTAGGCGCTGGAATGGCAGCTTGCGGATGAGCAGCTCTGTGCTCTTCTGGTAGCGCCTGATTTCTCGCAGGGCGACGGTGCCCGGCCTGTAGCGGTGGGGCTTCTTGACGCCTCCGGTGGCGGGCGCGCTCTTCCTCGCCGCCTTGGTGGCGAGCTGTTTGCGCGGCGCCTTTCCGCCGGTGGACTTGCGGGCCGTTTGCTTTGTGCGGGCCATGGCGGTAGCGGTAGCGGTAGCGGTAGCGGAGCGGCGTGCGTGGAGGTTAGGTGCGGCGCGGCGTCCGGTGCTGCCTTGACAACGGGCCCGCGCGCCTCCGTGCTGCGCTTATATGCCCTCGGTTGCGCGTGGTGGGGGGAGGGCGGGCCAGAGTCTATATAGGGGGGCGGCGGGCGCGCTGGGCGCAGACCGTAGCCGACTCGCCAGCCGCTGCAGCTGCTGTTTGTGCACGTTTTGCTTTGCCCGAGGAAGGAAGGATGACAGGCCGCGGCAAGGGAGGAAAGGGGCTCGGCAAGGGTGGCGCCAAGCGGCACCGCAAGGTGTTGCGCGACAACATCCAGGGCATCACGAAGCCCGCCATCCGCCGCCTGGCTCGCAGGGGCGGCGTGAAGCGCATCTCTGGTCTGATCTACGAGGAGACCCGCGGGGTGCTGAAGGTGTTCCTGGAGAACGTGATCCGCGACGCGGTGACGTACACTGAGCACGCCAAGCGCAAGACTGTGACGGCCATGGACGTGGTGTACGCCCTGAAGAGGCAGGGGCGCACCCTGTACGGTTTCGGCGGTTAGGCTGCGTCGCAGCGGGCGCTGGCCTTCCCGCGGCCGTGCTTGTGGGTGGGAGAGACTAGAAAACGGCCCTTTTCAGGGCCACCACACTGTTCGGAAGTTGAAAAGTGCGAAAGAGTCTGTGTTGTTGTTGCTGCGTGTGTGCGCTGTGTTGTTTGTTTGTTTCTTTCTTTCTTTCCGTTTGAGCGACGTGATGTGACTGGGAGGGGAGAAGGAAAGGAAACGTGTCATGTGGCTGGCTGTGTGTGGAGCTGCTTCGTTTGTGTGTTTGTTATTGTGTGTCTTTGTATCGATCGCGACGGAGATGGCGGGCTGTGTGTTGTTGTGCGAGAGGCGGTGATTATTTGCTTGCGTGGTTTGGCTCTGTGTGTTTGTTTGCGGCGGCGGCGTTGGGGTTTCCGAGGCAAGGCGTGTGGGCATAGGCGGCCGGATCAGCTGTTTCGTTCGTGTCGACGGCCGTTGCGCGCGGGAGTGGAGGGCGGTGTGTCGACACGCCTCCCTTTAACAATGGTCATTATTGCTGCCGTTGTCGGTTTGGAAGGCGACTGCGACCGTGCAAAATGTGTGTGTGTGTGTGTGTGTTTTGGGCCACACGGGCTGTGTGGACGACAAGATGGCGGACGTGCGCCGGCGGCGGCTGTGCTGTGACGGTGCAAAGTTAAAACAAAACAAGGTGCGGCGAGGACGACTGAAATTTTGCTTTGGACGTAGGTTTGTGTGGTGGCCCTGAAAAGGGCCGATTGTTGTGGGCCGAGCCGGCAAAGCGCGTTGCGTGCAGGGGAGCACGCGGCGGCTGCGATTGCCTGGCCTCCTTTAGGCCTTCTTCTCGGTCTTCTTTGGCAGCAGGACGGCCTGGATGTTGGGCAGGACACCACCCTGTGCGATGGTGACGCCCGACAGGAGCTTGTTGAGCTCCTCGTCGTTGCGGATGGCAAGCTGCAGGTGGCGCGGGATGATGCGCGTCTTCTTGTTGTCGCGGGCCGCGTTTCCGGCCAGCTCGAGCACCTCAGCCGCGAGGTACTCCATGACGGCGGCGAGGTAGACGGGCGCCCCGGCGCCGACGCGCTCTGCGTAGTTTCCCTTGCGCAGGAGGCGGTGGATTCTGCCGACCGGGAACTGGAGCCCAGCCCTGCTTGAGCGGGACTTTGACTTGCCCTTGACTTTGCCTCCCTTTCCGCGTCCGGACATGGCGATGGGCTAGCGACGGTGCACACGAAACGGAAACGAAAACGACCGGTGCGAGCGGCAGCGAGTCGAGCAGCGGAGTGCGTGCCGGCGCGCGCGCGGCCTCCTTTCGTCTGGACTGGGTGTGGAACATCCCAGGCTATCGTGAACGTAGGGTTTACCTAGAGGCATTTCCTACCAAGGCTGCAGGGTGTGGTTGGCGGTGGTCAGCGCGTATGATATCTGGAAGTCGCTGAGAGGAAGAAGTGGTGGTGAGTCTTCTGGGCTGACCTGATTATTCGATCAGGGCAACGGGCCGCCTGTAGTGGTCGTGATGGTCATTATGTCGTCCTAACCTCCGGACGAGGGGATTGTCTGAAGTGCGGGTGGCATTATAAAACCGGCGCGCTGCGTCTTTAAATCTCTCCCGTACGAGGGGTTCCTCAGCCGCCTGATGGAGGGGGCGATGAGGGAAATCACGCGGCACATGGTAAACTCGGCGCAAGAGCTTGTTTTGTAGTTGCTGGAGCCTCTGAATATGGGAGGGGGCAGCATTGCCCCAGACTTCACAGGCATAGTCCATAACCGGACGAATGCACGTGCGATAGATATGCAGTCCGTTGGCGACAGGGAGCGAGGAAGTTTCGTTGAGCATGGGGTACAATGCCCCAGCCCTCTGAGATGTCTTCCGGTGTACAGCGGTGACGTGAGGCTTCCATGTCAGGGTGCGATCGAGAATGACCCCGAGGTAGGTAGCAGTCGTGGTCCAGGTGATGGCCTGATTACAAAGCACCAGGGGCGGCACGTCAGGTGGGAGACGGCGAGTGAGGAGCATCGCCTGAGATTTGGTGGCGTTGAAGCCGATCCGCCAGTCGGCGGCCCAGCGCTCGAGGTCCTGCAGAGCAGCTTGCAGACGTCGGAGGACGGCGTCGATGTTGCGATGGCGCGAGAAAAGGGCCGTGTCATCAGCATAGATGGCACGACCAACCCTCGGGGAAATCGGCAGGTCAGAGGTGTAGACAGCATACAATATCGGGCCCAGAACACTCCCTTGTGGCACTCCAGCAAGTACCGGGCGAACAGAGGAAGTCGTGCTGCCAACTCGGACGACAAATGTACGGCCCTCAAGGTAGGTGCCAAGTAGGCGGACGAAGCACGAAGGGATGCCGAGATGGAACAACTTGAAGAGCAGGCCGTGGTGCCAGACGGTGTCGAAGGCCTTGGACACATCAAGCAAGACAAGGCCGCAAAACTCCCGATTGTTGAACGCCAGTGTCGCCTCCTCGACGACGCGGAGCAACTGTTGGGTGGTGGAGTGGTGCTGGCGGAAGCCAAACTGTTCCCGAGGAATGATGTTGTCCTGGTGAAGCAGCCGGCCGAACCTAGAGAGGAGGATCCTCTCGAAAACTTTACTCAGCGTCGGGAGGAGACTGATGGGGCGATAATGCTCCGGTACTGTCCTGTTTTTGCCCGGCTTCGGGACCGCCACGACGACAGCCTTCTTCCAAGCTTCTGGGTACTGCAGTTGGTGAAAGATGGCGTTAAAGAGAGCGACCACATACAGGATGGCAATCCTGGGCAGCATGCGGAGGACTCTCCCGTCAACGTTGTCGTGCCCCGGGGCCTTCGTCTGGGGAAGTCGGCGAAGATGGTCAGTGACCTCCCTTTCCGATGTTGGGACAATGGTGGCGTCACCGTGATCGCCGTGGAGGAAGGCAGCAAGTCTGGTTTCAACTGTGCGGACGTTCTCGTTGTCGACCGGCGCCGCAAGGGGCCGGAAGTTGGCCTCAAAAGTCGTCGCCAGGGTCTCGGCTTTAGCGGCGGGCGTGTAAGCAGGTCCATCGGTAGTTGTGAGCGGCGGCATGTGTGGGCGGTGCCGTGTGAGGGAACGGACCAACTCCCACGTGTCGGCCCCAGGATCAACTGAGGCAAGCTTCTCCTCCCACCGGCGGATACGGTGAGCAGCAAGGGCAGCCTTGATGACGCGGCGGAGATGATTGATACGCCGCTTCAGCACGGGCTGGCGTGTTTCATGCCAAACTCTGTTGAGACGGTTTCGTTCTCGGATAAGGTCCCGTAAGTCTGCAGGGAGTGCTGGAGCTGCCACTGAAGAAACCCGTGGAGGCGTAGTGGAGTCAGCAACAGCCGTGGTGAGAGCCGCAGTCAGCGTGTTAAGAGCAGCATTGACATCCGTGTCCAGTGGAGGTGGCTCATCCGGGAGGCGTTGCAGAACAAGCTGCCTGAAGCGCGGCCAGTCGGTCTTCCGGGTGTCGAGCTTCGCCGCCGGTGGAAGCGGAGTGACATGTAGTCGAAAGAGCACCGGCAAGTGGTCGGAGCTCAAGGCGTGCAGAACGTCGGGGGTGACAAACCAGTCGACACCCTTGACGAGACAAATGTCCAAAACGTCGGGAGCAGAGCCGTTCGAAGGGTAGTGCGTCGGCTCAGCAGGTCCATACACAGAAGCTCGTGCCCTCTCAGCGGCGTGATAGAGCCGCCTCCCACTGACGTTCAGCGTCCGAGAATTCCAGAGCTGGTGCTTGGCATTCAGGTCTCCGGCAAGGAAGAGCTTGACCCCAGCACGAAGGAGAGTGTCAGCATCATGGACGGTGAGGTGGCCTCGTGGCGGCCGGTACACGGAGAGAAAGATGACCGTTCCAAGGGACGTCTCCACTGCAACGGCCGTGGCTTCACAGGAGTCCAACCTCGGCAGAGGGACACGATAGTGTCGGAGTGTCCGCTTGACATAGATGGCTGTCCCACCGCCAGCCGTCAGCCTGTCGTCGCGATAGCAGACGTAATTCGGTGCGTTCGCTCGAAGTCCAGGCTTGAGATGGGTCTCGGTGAGGAGACACACATCCACGCTGTAATCCTGGAGGAACTGCCGGAATTCGAGAAGCGCAGGAAAGAGGCCATTCGCGTTCCACGTTACAGCCGTGAAGGTCTGGTGGCGCCTAAGGTTGTGAGCCATGGCCAGCGGATGCGATCGCCGTGGCAGTGGGGAAACTTCGGAGGGCTGCATGGACTGCAGCAGTGATGGCGGTCGGCAGCTGGGCCAGAGCGGCAGAAACAGCCACGAGGGTGGCCTGGACTTCTTGCAAGACCGCGATGAAATCAGCTGCTGCAGCAGGTGGAGCAGGCCCGTCTTCAGAGCGTCGCAGAGGCTGGACAGCAGGGGCAGGAGGAGGCGTCGTCCGGCCCTGGAGGACGTCGGCGTAACCAAGGTCCGCCCGAGCAGCAAGCAGGCGCCGCTGGGCGGGTTGCCGCGGAGGAGTAGCAGGTGGAGCAGGCGGTGGCGCAGCTCGGCGCCGCTGCTGTTGGCCATCGGAGCGGGACGTCGGCCGCAAGGGAGGTAGTCCACGCTGGCGGCGGCTGGCTGCCTTGTGGACAGCGCAACCGCGGTAACTCGCAGGATGAGCCCGCTTGCACAGGGCACAGGTGGCTGGTTCGTCCCGGGACCGGGTACACTGCTGGCTGAGGTGACCCTCGCCACACTTGACACATCGGGGCCTCATGCGACAGAGGCGGGAAGTGTGGCCCGGCTCCTGGCAATTGTAGCATTGGACGAGGCCCTTCCGTGCGCGTAACTTCTCGACAGTCACCGAGAGGTCATAAAACCGGGTGACTTGGTAGATTTGCCTGTTATCAGGCGTATCAGGCAACACGATCTCCATCAAAGGGATGGGGCGCTGGGTACCAGGCATCTTCATCCGGGTGACTGCAGTAGGCGCGAATCCCATGGTGATGAGGCCGTCTTTAAAGGCGTCCGCCTTCATCTTCAGCGGTATGCCTCGCATGGCAACCTTGAGAACTTTGGGTCGTACGGTGGGGAAGGTGTAGTTTGGGATCCCACGTGCACCAACCATATCCATAACAGCCACGTAATCTTCAGTAGTGGCGACTGTCAGCTTCAGACGGTCTTCGCCGCAGTGTTTGGCGGTAAAAGCGTTCTTGAGGTTGGCTTGGAGCCAGTCCCGAAGCGTCAGATAATCGTCAGGGTAGTCGATAACAATCGGCGGCAGCTTAGGGCCGGAGCGATGCGTAGCATCGTCGGCGGTCGCCGGTGGAGGCTCGTCGGGATCTTCAGAGTCGGCGCCATCCTGTAGGGCGTCGTACTGATTGGCAGTAGGCACAGGGACAACGGGCGTGCGCTGTCGTGGAGCCGCCCTCTTCTTAGGTGGTGGTTTCTTGAATCCAGCGTCACTCGTACCAGAAGTGTGTGGGTCGTCACTGGCGGACGTGACAGCCGATCGCTTGCGCTGAAGCACCCTCTGCGGGGCGCCGGCAGCGCAGTCCTCACGGGGAGGGTCGGTAGAGTAGTCCATCTCATCGTCCTGGTCGCGCGTAGTCGTCATATACTCTTGGTCCTCCTGGGGTTGCCGGGTCGTCATAAGTGGAGCGTCCGATGGGGCCGCCGACGGCGCAGGCGCCGCCGGACGGCGATCAGACAGCTCCGGCGCGGCGGCGGCAGCTGCCGCGACCGCGCGCGCGTCACAAACGTCTTGCTCGCTCGCCATCTCGAACACGAGTGCGTTCTTGCGTGCGTGCGTGCCGGCGCAGCCGGGGTGGGGGTGCTTTATGGGCTCGGGTGCGGCGGCCGGTTGCGCGCGCGCCCCATTGGTCGGCGGCCGCAACAGGGCGAGCTGGTAAAGGTGCGGCGGCGGCTGGCGGCGGGTGCCACTGTGTGGGGAGACGCTGACTAGAGCGGAGCGCTTGCTACTGGTGTTGCTGCTGCCGTACGTTGGTTCGAGATGCCGCCCAAGACTAGCGGGAAGGCCGCCAAGAAGGCTGGCAAGGCGCAGAAGAACATTTCGAAGGGCGACAAGAAGAAGAAGCGCAAGAGGAAGGAGAGCTATGCCATCTACATCTACAAGGTGCTGAAGCAGGTGCACCCTGACACGGGCATCTCGTCGAAGGCGATGAGCATCATGAACAGCTTCGTGAACGACATTTTCGAGCGCATTGCGGCCGAGGCTTCTCGCCTGGCGCACTACAACAAGCGCTCGACCATCACGTCCCGCGAGATCCAGACCGCTGTGCGGCTGTTGCTGCCTGGCGAGCTGGCCAAGCACGCCGTGAGCGAGGGCACGAAGGCGGTGACCAAGTACACGAGCTCCAAGTAAGGAGGTGGCTCTGGAATGGAAGGAAGGATGGAGAAGGCTCCTCCGTTGCGAGAGCGGCAAAACGGCCCTTTTCAGGGCCACCAACTTGCCTTTTGCGGGAAGGGCGGAATTGTTGTTGTTGTTTGTGTGTGTGGACGGCTGTGATGTATGTGTGCATTTTGATTGTGGGTGGGGGGGCGCGTCAAAGCGTGTTGCGCGGGGTACGGCCACGAGGTTGGTCGCCGTGGCGTGGAATGGTGGCACGCCTCGTTGGCGTGGTTTTTGACCCATTGGTGTTGTTGGGGTGTGTGTGTGTGTTACCCGTCTGCGAGGGGGGACAGTGCGATCGGCGACTTTTGTGTCACCGTAACGACGGCCGTTTGCGGGTTTGTTTTTTTGCACATCATACATGGCGAGGGTGAAATGTGAAATGTTTTTGTTTGGTTTTTGTTTTGTTTTTTTGCCGCCCACTATTCCCTTTGCTGTACGCCGAGTTTGACAATGGTGCGACGTAACTGCAGCGTGGAGGTGTGTGAGTGACGTTGAAATGAACGTGCCATTAAGACGCATTGTTGTTGTATTGTACTGTACGTGTACGGCGACACGCATGATGATGTACCATTCGACTCTGATGTTTGATAGCCGTGTCTGACTGATTGCGTACGACGCACGCACACCGATGTCGTCATTCAAGATGCACGCTAGACGACGACGGCGGCGGCGGCGGTGGTCGTTTGTTTGGCGAATGTCTGTACACGTGTTTGTCTGTGTCCATCCGGTATGTATTTGTTTGTTTGAAAGTGTTTTGTGTGTCGGTGACGTGGTCCGATCCGTCGCCCCCTGAGTAACTGTCGATCGGCGCGATAGACCGGCGTCACGCAACTGAACCGAAGTCTTGGGCACACCCGTCATACTGTTGTACACCGTCGCGCTGAGAACGGTAACGAAAGGTTGACGTTGATCGGTCGAATGTCTGGGCAGAACGTGAGGAATGAGGCAAGAGTGCAAGGAGGGGGGGCAAAAGAGAGAGGAAGGGAAAAAGGGGAGAAACGCATTCGTAGAGCAACGGAACGTTCCCGTGTCGGAGGCGTATTGGAGCCGCACTGAAATGCGTTTAACGGCGGCGCGGCTGCAAGTGTCTGCCGTGGTGAACGTTACCTTTGACGGCTGCATTGGGCTTTGCCTTTGCTTTCGCTTTCGCTTTCGCGTTCGCTTTCGCTTTCCCGGATGTACGTAACGTTTGTTGATATGGTTCTGAGGAAGAGTGTATGACAGTGCCGTGCCGTCCATGTTCGTGTGCCCTCCCATTGTGTGTATGCTATTGTCTGTGTACTTGAATGATGTATGTAGGTGTTAGTGGACATGTTTTACCAGTGGGGGGAAATGGATCGTCGATAGTTGCCGTCACTCTGTCACGGTCGAGATGACGCACCCTCCGTACAGAAAGGTGTCGAGAAAGTGAGTGTGTGTGTGCGTCCGTGAATTGGCAGCGTTTGGAGGTGGGCGTGCCCTGCATGTGGCCCGGAAAAGGCTGTTCGTTAGGCGGTAGTGTTGTGTGGACAGGGGAGGGGCATGCGTAACGCTGCTGGCATGGCATTTCGGGAGATGGGAGGGGGCAAACGAGGAAACGAGGAGCGGCGGCCAAAGACGGGACGGGGAGGGGCGCGGTGTGGGTGGCTTGCGCCTGTGCTCGGCGTTGTGGTTTGTGCAAAAGAGGAGGAGAAAAACAATGTGAGTTGCCAGGGAGGGGAGCGGTGTTGTGTTGTGGTTGTCGTGGTGTAGCCGCAGACGCGGCTGTCAGTGAACGTGGCGAGACGGACGGATGCGCGGAGGGGCGGGGGCGGCGCATTTCGCCGGTGCCGTGCCGTGCCGTGCCTGAAAGCCGCGTGGTCGCTGTGTTGTTGGTGGCGTGGGGGCGAGGAGAGTACCGTACGGGTGTGCTTGTGCGCCGGAAATGGCACACTGCGCCCGCCCGTCTTGGAGGCTGATGGCTGTGGTGTGGAAATGGGGCGCGGTGATGTTGAAGCACAGAAAAGAAACCAAGAAAACGGAAGGCGTGATGCGGCGGTGGTGGTGAGAGCGGGAAAAACAAAACAAAAGAAAAAAAACAACAAAAAAAAAGAAGGAAAAACAACAAGAAACAAAAAAGAAAACAAAAAGTCTATCAATATTAAAATGTAAATGGAAATGGACCCAGGTATAACCTCCCTGCACAAATAGCAGAGAGTCCGATGATAATAAAAATGTGCCAGAATGTTAACGTCCCTACAAAACAAACCCAACGATAATATTAATGAAAGAGTGAACCGTATGTAACATTGCAACAGACATAATGAAACCTGATAAATTGTATAAGGGCAGCAGCCGTTGACCTTTGGCCCTGTATTCAGAATAAAAAGAGCCAAAGATCGTTACCCCAATGAAAAAGACACTGAAACACGTATGTAACATAGTAGCGATGGCGAGACATTGTAGCATCTGTGACCAGAGAGTTTGCGCTGGACTGCGCGAGTGTTGCGAGCGGTTCTCAGTCAGTCAGTCAGTCTGTGTAGTTGAGGGCTGTACTCTGTCAGTAGTCGTCGCGTGCAGTACGCTAATAGTCGTCATGCAGAGCGGTCGGTCAGTAGTAGCAGCCGAGTGCGGTTGTGTGATGTAGGCGGTCGGCAACACTGGTCAAGATGGTGAATAAGGTATACTGTTAATTGATATAATCGTTAGATAATGAGAAATTGTATTTATTGTAATTATTCTCCAACAAGTTCCCCAATAATAATTTTTATTTCAAAAGCATTTTTCAAACATTTAATCTTTTATTGAACTAAAGAGTTCGTTCCACTTCTTTGAAGAAAAATGTCACTAAAATCACAAAGAAAGAGAATATTATTATTTGCAATGCAGTTCCTCCAAGCGCTGCGCAACAACCAGAGCAGAAATGTGACATCCATTTATTCGGAGGTAAGACTTTTAATTCTGATTGTTTTGCACAGGGCCAAAGACCGATATTTCGGTTTAATTGAAGTTTCTTGTCACTGAACGGACTTTTGTAAATGTTGTGTGAAGACTTTATATTTGAGTCAGATTGCGAATTGCACATTTTTGTTGCCATTTTCAATACCTCTCATTGTGGGCGAGGTTACAATTAGCGCAATGTCCATTAGCATCCGTAAATAACATTGTCCATTATTTTAAATATTGCTGGGAGGTTACAACACACACACACACAAAACAAAAAACAAAAAAAAACAAAAAATTGCATTTATATCCGCTCCTCAATTGTAGATACCCCTTACACAGCTGTGTGCAATGAATGAGTGCTGGCTGGTAATTAATTGCACTCCTTGGAGGGAAATGCCATAGGAAGTAGTCTTTAAAAAGTGAATGTTTTTCGTTAAGAGACAAAAGTTACTTTAGAAAAAAAGTAATAGTGGGGCTTTTGTTGTTGAACAAAATAAGTACAATGAACATACGTTATCAGATTTGCGCAATGCAGCGTCACACCACCTTTTGATTATAACACAATATACTATACATCGTCCCGAACCGTGACCAGAGTCGCGAGACGAGCAGAGCACGCCGCCGACGCCCGCTCAGTACAACCGTCCACCCGCTACTACTGTCGACCGACTACTACCTCTCCCGACTCGCGCTACAATATATATAACAACTGTTCCTGGCGACCCGGTGCGTGCAACTACTGTCGTCTGGCGCGGTCCAAGCGCCGACTAGCAGCGATAAAGAACTCTCTGGTCAGACAGAGATGCTGTCATGCCTCGCCATCGCTCTGGTAATGAATACATACGTGGTGCAGCGTGCGTACCACCGGAACACGCAGTGGCGGAGCCAAAGACTGTGTTGTCGAGGTCGAGTGCGAGTGGGAAGAGAGGCAGCGTCGGCACGGAGATGCAAGCGAGCGCGAGACGCACGGGGGCTGCGGCGTGGCGCGTTTGCGGTCGGCGCCTTTGGTGGCAACGGCCGGGACAAGCAGCGGTGTATGGTGTGGTGCGGGGCGGACAGGGGCGGCGGTGGACGGGGAGGAGGCGGCGCGACGACGGCATGGGGGCGAAAACGGGACGGGGGACGGCGGATGTTGAGAGGCGTCACGCGCGGACAGGACACAGACACAGAGACACACAGATTGGAAAGGGAGGGTGCGCGGTAGTAGTTGGGAATGTGCGTACCGTGCGGGATGGGAGTGGGCGAGGAACACGGTCGTGGCCCCTGTTTTGGGTGCGTGTGATGACGTCGGTGTGTTGTGGGAAGGGAAGGTGCTGTGGCGGCGGCGCGTAATGGGCGTAGGCCGAAAAGAGAAAGGAACGTGGGCAGTGTGTTGGCAAGCGTCGGTTCGACTGCGACGTTGATGGGCAGGGCAGGGCAAGGTTAATGGTGGTAGGAGTAGGCGTGTGGGCGCAAAAAATCTGCCGCTGCAGGCGGTGCCGTAACCGCCATGGCGGGAAGGAGAGAGGGCCAAAGAAAGAAAGAAAGAAAGAAGAAAACAAAAAAAAAAAAAGGAGGGGGGGGGGCGAAAGTGGAGAGGCGGTGGTGTGAGAAGGGCGGGGGCGGAAGGAAGGCAGGAAGGACAAGAGGCGAGGCGACGGCTTGCTTTGTGTATCGGTCGGTCTCTGGCTATGCTTCGTTTTCTGCAGCAGGGTCGGTGCGCGGCGTGGCTCGCGGCAGTGGGAACGCCTGGTGGCTGGACGGCCAGCAATGCGGTTGGATGGGCGGCCACAGCACCGCACCTGTGCCCGAGGAGGAGACGCTGGCGGCGGGCCCTGAGGTGAGGCCGGCTCGGCTGGGGCTGTGGATGTGTAGGTGTGCGCCGCTGCTGCAACAACGAGTAAAACGCGAGAAGAAGGGATGGCGGTAGAGAGGAAAAAAAGAAAAAGGTCGTGTTGTGTTGATGCGCAGGCAGACGCGTACAGAGGGACGAGCCCGGTCTGCAGCAGGGTGTGGCCGTGCCGAGTGCAGAGCAGCGGCGGCTCGGTTCGGTTCGGCCCGGCCCGGCGGGCCGCGCTGTTGTCGCGGACGTGAGCGCCCCCTGGCGGGTGGCCGGAGGCGGCGCGGCGTGTTGGACGTGTGGCTGGTGGCAGTGCACAATTTGCGAGTGGCTGGCGGTGTGGTGTGGCGGTTGGCGCGTCGGGCGGCGGAGAGGTATGTGTTGCGGGCGCCCTTTGCTGCGCTGCGTCGTTGCGTGTGCCGTACAGGGCGGGCGCTTGTCGACTGTGTGGGCGGTGTGGCGAATTGGCGTGAAACGGCTGCCGAGAGGTGTGTGGTAGCGAGCCGGTCGGTGGTGTCAGTGCGAAGGGGAATGTGCGTGCGTTTGGCGGTTTCGGTGTGCTTTTTGCGGCGTGAGAGTGGGAATTAGTGGGGCCGGCTGTTGTGTTGGTTCCTTGTGTCTTGTGTCGCGTAGCTTGATGGCAACGTGGAAGGACGCCGGTTTCGTTTCGAGCCTTGCGTGTGGTTGTCGACGTTGACTGGTTGGCGTGTGCCGATGCACGTGCATGTGTGGGTCGCGAGTGCGTTTTTGGCTGGCTGTGTGTGTGTGTGTGTGTTTTGGGGGGGAAGGGGGAGGCGGTGGTGAAAGTGCAGTCGTTGCCACGGGCGTCGTCGGGTGGGGCTGGGGCTGTGCGTCGTGGCGGAAAGGTGGTAGGTTGCGGGAAGCGAGCCCGTCGTTGACGGTGTCGCGTGAGTTGTGAATCGAGTGGGGCGCGGGGCGCGGGACAGGAGCAGCGTGCCGCTGCGTCGTGGTCGTCAGCAGAGGCTGTGCGTGTGCTTGTCCTTTTTGTGGGCGGTTCGTGCGAGGCGTTTTTGTTTTGTGTTGCCCTAGTTGTTAGTTTATTTTGTTTGTGTTTGTTATTTTGAGACGACGACTGGTTGGTGGCGTGCGCGCGAAGTGGCGGTGTGCGCTTCCCGTGTCGTTTGTGTTGTTTGGTTTTTTTGTTTTTGTGTGTTTTTGTTTTTTTTTTTTTTTTTTTTTTTTTTTTTGCACTGGGCCCCGGTGGGTGGGTGCGTGTGTGTCGATTGCCGGCTGGCGAAAGGTGCGCCATCGGCGGGGTGGGTCGCCGGCACAAGTAGAGGCGGCGGCGTTGTTGCTGTTGTTGTGTGGTGTTTGTTTTGTTCGGCTGTGTCGGCGAGCTGTGTTGCGGTGCGTGTGAATGGTGGTGCAAAAGTGCTGGCGTTGGGGCTGCGACTGCGACGGCGACGGCGGCGAGCCGCGGGCGCGCCATTGATAGTGATGTTGTGAACAGCGGCTGTGTACGGTAGTGGTGTTGTTGTAGCACGACGTGCATCCGGGCCGGCGCGGAAAGCGCAGTTGCGGGCGGTTGCCCTTCGGTGCCAGCCATGTCGCGTGAGCGGCGGGTTGCTCTGGTGTCGACACGTGGTGCTCTGGGTTGTTGTGTGGTGCCCTTTGGCCGGTGGGGGTGGTTCGCGTGTGTCTCGTTCGCGCTCGGTGTCTGGTCGTGGTCGTGCTGCTCCCCCGTCTGTCGGCGGTTTCCGACGTCGTCTGTACGTTTTTGTTCGTTTGCGGCGTGCCTGCCGACGTCGTCCCGTCGCGACCTTTCAACCGAAAGTGTGGCGCCCGAAGGTGAACGAACGTAACCCTGACCTCGGCGCTTTACGCTGAGCCGAGCGAACCGAACCGAACCTAACCTGTGGTGTGGCGAGGTGAGCTCAGCCTGTG
This sequence comes from Schistocerca americana, assembly GCF_021461395.2. Taxonomy (NCBI): domain Eukaryota; kingdom Metazoa; phylum Arthropoda; class Insecta; order Orthoptera; family Acrididae; genus Schistocerca; species Schistocerca americana. The sequence continues at coordinate 392,799 of NW_025725394.1, read as the reverse complement.
AGCCCCTAACGTCTACGTAAGGTAAGCTGTCCGGCTCACGCCTCACGTTTTTGAACGCTTTTTTAACCTACGTTTGACGCTTCTTAACCTAGCACTGACCCCTTAACCTAACGTGTAACCTAACCTAACCTAACCTAACCTAACCTAACCTAACCTAACCTAACCTAACCTCTGACGCCTGACGTGTTTGAATGCTTAACCTAAGTTTGACGCTTAACCTAACCCAAGTCCCCTTAACCTAACCCACGTCCACCTAACCTAACCTAACCTAACGTAGACGTGTAAACGTAATGTGTAACGCGTAACGTGTAAGGTCGGCTGTCGTGTGTGCTTGACGGCAGATTGGGTTGGTCTGTAGATTCGGATTGCGGTTTGCCTCGGTCGAGGGGTTGGGTCGGAAGCGGCGAGGGGCGGCGGCGCCTGTTGCGCAGGCGGCGTCCGTTTGCGGCGGGCAATTGTTGAGAAACGGCTGTGAATGTTGGCGGGCGAGAGGAGGAGGACGGCGCGCGATGTGGCCCGACGGCTGCGGGCCGATCGGGAAACGGCGGGAGGGCGACGGAAGGCGATGGGGCGGCGGAGGCGCGTTTGCACGGCCGTCATCGCCGCACGCCTCGGCTTGTGTGGCTGTGGCGCCGGCCGCGCTGGCCGGGCTGCCGCGGCGACGGTGTGGGAGTTTTGCCGAAGGTTTGGCCATTGTGGCGGGTCGTCGGCTGGGGCTGTGGGGGCGGCATTTGGGCGGGGGCGGCGATTCTCGGCGGGCCGACCCAGGCTGTAGCGCGCGGTAGCTGCAGTTTGGCCGTGGTTTGCGGCGCTGCCGTGGCGACTGGTTGGCGACTGTGGTGTGGCTGTGTGTAGCCCCATCCTCGGTGGTTTGAAAGGCGCGGGCGGTTGTGGCGCAGGTTTGGGGCTGCTCCGCACAGGCTGTCGGACGTTGGGCGGTAGCAAGCGCGGGAGGCGCGGCGCGGCGGCGCGCAGAGTGGCGGCCGCTCTCTCGGCCGTCCGCGCCCGCCCGCGACACTGGCTGGGCCTTGTGATTCTCTGCTCTGCTGCTGTGCTGTGCTTGCGTGCCTGCCTGCCGTCCCGCTCGCTCTCGCTGTGTGTTACGCGCGTCGTCGAAATGGCAGATCAGGCGGCTACGAACGAGACTGCTGCGGCACCCGCCGCCACCGGCACTACGAAGAAGGCCAAGTCTGCGTCGTCTGCGAAGAAGCCGCGCGCCAAGCCTGCGCACCCGCGCACCTCTGAGATGGTGACGGCCGCCATCAAGAGTCTGAAGGAGCGCGGCGGGTCGTCGCTGCAGGCGATCAAGAAGTACATAGCCGCGCACTACAAGCTGGACGCGGAGAAGCTGGCGCCGTTTATCAAGAAGTACCTCAAGTCGGCCGTCGTGGCGGGCGAGCTGGTGCAGACGAAGGGGAAGGGCGCGTCCGGCTCGTTCAAGCTTGCCGGCGCCGGCGGCGGGGGGGCGGCCGAGGGCGGCAAGGCTCGTGCTGGCGGTGCCAAGAAGAAGCGCGCCGCTCCGGCCAGCAAGGAGAAGAAGGGCGCCCGTGCGGCCGGCGCAAAGAAGGCTGGTGGCGTGAAGGCGGCGACCGGTCGGAAGGCGGGCGCCGCCAAGAAGGCGTCTGCGGCGTCGGCCGCGCCCGCGGGTGCGAAGAAGGCGGCTGCGGCCAAGCCGGCCAAGGCCAAGTCGCCGTCGAAGGCGAAGAAGGCCGCCAAGGTTCCGACGAAGAAGCCGAAGGCGCCGCGCCCGAAGAAGGCGACGACGCCGTCTAAGGCGAAGGCTTCGCCCAAGAAGAAGAAGTAGAGTAGAGGAGAAAGAGATGGGAGAAAGGAAGGGTTTGGCGCTTGACTCCGTCGTCCCCACCCCCCGTCGTCGTCTAGTGGCGCGCAAGAGACGCGCGGCCCAAAACGGCCCTTCTCAGGGCCATCAAAGCACGTCGGGGAAGGTTTTGATTGTCGTGTTGCGTTTGGTGTGGGTGTCTGTCTGGCGTTTCTGTATGCCCGTGGGGATGCTGTTTGCGTGCCGTGGTGGTTGGATTGCGGGGGTCGGTGGCGGGTGTGGGCGGCGGTAGCGGTAAGCGGTGTTGTTGTTGTTGTCGTGGTTGATTGTCGCCGTGTTTGTGGCGGCGGCCGACGGTTGGTTTTTCTGTCACGTTGTTTTGTTTGAATACGTTGGTTGGCTTGCCTGCGTTCGTTCGTCTCGGATGTCTGTCTTGTCGAGTCGTGTCTGGTCTTTGTTTTGTTTTGTTCCTTTGTGTGTGTGTGTGTGTGTGTTATGTTTTGCAACGGGGGGCACGTTGAGATGTGGAAGGAGTCGGCGGGGATTTCGGTGGCGCGTAGAGCGAGCGAGCGCGCGCGCCTGCCTGGCCGTTGGCCGTCGGAGTGGAGTGCGGGTTTTTTTTGTTTTCGAAACGAAAGCGGCGGCCGGCCAGCCACCCGTGCGGTGTGACGTCGGCCGTTGGGTATTGTGCGCTTTGAGCGCCGGGGAGGGATGATGTGTGATTGTTGCGCGCTGCTAGCAGGCAGGCAGAGTGAGCGGGTGTGGCGGACGGACGGGAAGTGGTGGTTTCTTTTTGTTTTTGGGTTGCGGGGCGAGAGGCAGGCGACCGACAAAGTTTGCTCGCGACGGAGAGATGTTAGTGGCCCTGAAAAGGGCCGTTTTTGTTTGTGCGGTGCGGTGCGGTGCGGTGCCGCGGCGCGGTTTAGGCGCGCTCGCCGCGGATGCGGCGCGCGAGCTGGATGTCCTTGGGCATGATGGTGACGCGCTTGGCGTGGATTGCGCACAGGTTGGTGTCTTCGAAGAGGCCGACGAGGTAGGCCTCGCTGGCCTCCTGCAGGGCCATGACTGCGGAGCTCTGGAAGCGCAGGTCGGTCTTGAAGTCCTGGGCGATCTCGCGCACTAGGCGCTGGAATGGCAGCTTGCGGATGAGCAGCTCTGTGCTCTTCTGGTAGCGCCTGATTTCTCGCAGGGCGACGGTGCCCGGCCTGTAGCGGTGGGGCTTCTTGACGCCTCCGGTGGCGGGCGCGCTCTTCCTCGCCGCCTTGGTGGCGAGCTGTTTGCGCGGCGCCTTTCCGCCGGTGGACTTGCGGGCCGTTTGCTTTGTGCGGGCCATGGCGGTAGCGGTAGCGGTAGCGGTAGCGGAGCGGCGTGCGTGGAGGTTAGGTGCGGCGCGGCGTCCGGTGCTGCCTTGACAACGGGCCCGCGCGACGACGACGACGACGACGCACATGGTTGAGGGGTGAACCCTCAGCTGTGAGCGAAGTTCTAGCGCGTTAAAAGCGCTTCTCCTTCTTCATTGACGGGGTGAAAATGTGGGTGTGACATGACGGGTGGTATTTGACCTTGACTGTTGTGCTGGTTTTTTTTTTTTTTTTTTTTTTTTTTTTTTTTTTTTTTTTTTTTTTTTTTTTTAAATAAAGGAAAGATGAAAGGATAGTAAGAGAGACAGTGAGAGAAATGGAAAACGAAGGGCCGAAGTGACTGGCCGGTGGTTTAAGCTGATGGCTCCGCTACTGCTCCTCCGTGCTGCGCTTATATGCCCTCGGTTGCGCGTGGTGGGGGGAGGGCGGGCCAGAGTCTATATAGGGGGGCGGCGGGCGCGCTGGGCGCAGACCGTAGCCGACTCGCCAGCCGCTGCAGCTGCTGTTTGTGCACGTTTTGCTTTGCCCGAGGAAGGAAGGATGACAGGCCGCGGCAAGGGAGGAAAGGGGCTCGGCAAGGGTGGCGCCAAGCGGCACCGCAAGGTGTTGCGCGACAACATCCAGGGCATCACGAAGCCCGCCATCCGCCGCCTGGCTCGCAGGGGCGGCGTGAAGCGCATCTCTGGTCTGATCTACGAGGAGACCCGCGGGGTGCTGAAGGTGTTCCTGGAGAACGTGATCCGCGACGCGGTGACGTACACTGAGCACGCCAAGCGCAAGACTGTGACGGCCATGGACGTGGTGTACGCCCTGAAGAGGCAGGGGCGCACCCTGTACGGTTTCGGCGGTTAGGCTGCGTCGCAGCGGGCGCTGGCCTTCCCGCGGCCGTGCTTGTGGGTGGGAGAGACTAGAAAACGGCCCTTTTCAGGGCCACCACACTGTTCGGAAGTTGAAAAGTGCGAAAGAGTCTGTGTTGTTGTTGCTGCGTGTGTGCGCTGTGTTGTTTGTTTGTTTCTTTCTTTCTTTCCGTTTGAGCGACGTGATGTGACTGGGAGGGGAGAAGGAAAGGAAACGTGTCATGTGGCTGGCTGTGTGTGGAGCTGCTTCGTTTGTGTGTTTGTTATTGTGTGTCTTTGTATCGATCGCGACGGAGATGGCGGGCTGTGTGTTGTTGTGCGAGAGGCGGTGATTATTTGCTTGCGTGGTTTGGCTCTGTGTGTTTGTTTGCGGCGGCGGCGTTGGGGTTTCCGAGGCAAGGCGTGTGGGCATAGGCGGCCGGATCAGCTGTTTCGTTCGTGTCGACGGCCGTTGCGCGCGGGAGTGGAGGGCGGTGTGTCGACACGCCTCCCTTTAACAATGGTCATTATTGCTGCCGTTGTCGGTTTGGAAGGCGACTGCGACCGTGCAAAATGTGTGTGTGTGTGTGTGTGTTTTGGGCCACACGGGCTGTGTGGACGACAAGATGGCGGACGTGCGCCGGCGGCGGCTGTGCTGTGACGGTGCAAAGTTAAAACAAAACAAGGTGCGGCGAGGACGACTGAAATTTTGCTTTGGACGTAGGTTTGTGTGGTGGCCCTGAAAAGGGCCGATTGTTGTGGGCCGAGCCGGCAAAGCGCGTTGCGTGCAGGGGAGCACGCGGCGGCTGCGATTGCCTGGCCTCCTTTAGGCCTTCTTCTCGGTCTTCTTTGGCAGCAGGACGGCCTGGATGTTGGGCAGGACACCACCCTGTGCGATGGTGACGCCCGACAGGAGCTTGTTGAGCTCCTCGTCGTTGCGGATGGCAAGCTGCAGGTGGCGCGGGATGATGCGCGTCTTCTTGTTGTCGCGGGCCGCGTTTCCGGCCAGCTCGAGCACCTCAGCCGCGAGGTACTCCATGACGGCGGCGAGGTAGACGGGCGCCCCGGCGCCGACGCGCTCTGCGTAGTTTCCCTTGCGCAGGAGGCGGTGGATTCTGCCGACCGGGAACTGGAGCCCAGCCCTGCTTGAGCGGGACTTTGACTTGCCCTTGACTTTGCCTCCCTTTCCGCGTCCGGACATGGCGATGGGCTAGCGACGGTGCACACGAAACGGAAACGAAAACGACCGGTGCGAGCGGCAGCGAGTCGAGCAGCGGAGTGCGTGCCGGCGCAGCCGGGGTGGGGGTGCTTTATGGGCTCGGGTGCGGCGGCCGGTTGCGCGCGCGCCCCATTGGTCGGCGGCCGCAACAGGGCGAGCTGGTAAAGGTGCGGCGGCGGCTGGCGGCGGGTGCCACTGTGTGGGGAGACGCTGACTAGAGCGGAGCGCTTGCTACTGGTGTTGCTGCTGCCGTACGTTGGTTCGAGATGCCGCCCAAGACTAGCGGGAAGGCCGCCAAGAAGGCTGGCAAGGCGCAGAAGAACATTTCGAAGGGCGACAAGAAGAAGAAGCGCAAGAGGAAGGAGAGCTATGCCATCTACATCTACAAGGTGCTGAAGCAGGTGCACCCTGACACGGGCATCTCGTCGAAGGCGATGAGCATCATGAACAGCTTCGTGAACGACATTTTCGAGCGCATTGCGGCCGAGGCTTCTCGCCTGGCGCACTACAACAAGCGCTCGACCATCACGTCCCGCGAGATCCAGACCGCTGTGCGGCTGTTGCTGCCTGGCGAGCTGGCCAAGCACGCCGTGAGCGAGGGCACGAAGGCGGTGACCAAGTACACGAGCTCCAAGTAAGGAGGTGGCTCTGGAATGGAAGGAAGGATGGAGAAGGCTCCTCCGTTGCGAGAGCGGCAAAACGGCCCTTTTCAGGGCCACCAACTTGCCTTTTGCGGGAAGGGCGGAATTGTTGTTGTTGTTTGTGTGTGTGGACGGCTGTGATGTATGTGTGCATTTTGATTGTGGGTGGGGGGGCGCGTCAAAGCGTGTTGCGCGGGGTACGGCCACGAGGTTGGTCGCCGTGGCGTGGAATGGTGGCACGCCTCGTTGGCGTGGTTTTTGACCCATTGGTGTTGTTGGGGTGTGTGTGTGTGTTACCCGTCTGCGAGGGGGGACAGTGCGATCGGCGACTTTTGTGTCACCGTAACGACGGCCGTTTGCGGGTTTGTTTTTTTGCACATCATACATGGCGAGGGTGAAATGTGAAATGTTTTTGTTTGGTTTTTGTTTTGTTTTTTTGCCGCCCACTATTCCCTTTGCTGTACGCCGAGTTTGACAATGGTGCGACGTAACTGCAGCGTGGAGGTGTGTGAGTGACGTTGAAATGAACGTGCCATTAAGACGCATTGTTGTTGTATTGTACTGTACGTGTACGGCGACACGCACGATGATGTACCATTCGACTCTGATGTTTGATAGCCGTGTCTGACTGATTGCGTACGACGCACGCACACCGATGTCGTCATTCAAGATGCACGCTAGACGACGACGGCGGCGGCGGCGGTGGTCGTTTGTTTGGCGAATGTCTGTACACGTGTTTGTCTGTGTCCATCCGGTATGTATTTGTTTGTTTGAAAGTGTTTTGTGTGTCGGTGACGTGGTCCGATCCGTCGCCCCCTGAGTAACTGTCGATCGGCGCGATAGACCGGCGTCACGCAACTGAACCGAAGTCTTGGGCACACCCGTCATACTGTTGTACACCGTCGCGCTGAGAACGGTAACGAAAGGTTGACGTTGATCGGTCGAATGTCTGGGCAGAACGTGAGGAATGAGGCAAGAGTGCAAGGAGGGGGGGCAAAAGAGAGAGGAAGGGAAAAAGGGGAGAAACGCATTCGTAGAGCAACGGAACGTTCCCGTGTCGGAGGCGTATTGGAGCCGCACTGAAATGCGTTTAACGGCGGCGCGGCTGCAAGTGTCTGCCGTGGTGAACGTTACCTTTGACGGCTGCATTGGGCTTTGCCTTTGCTTTCGCTTTCGCTTTCGCGTTCGCTTTCGCTTTCCCGGATGTACGTAACGTTTGTTGATATGGTTCTGAGGAAGAGTGTATGACAGTGCCGTGCCGTCCATGTTCGTGTGCCCTCCCATTGTGTGTATGCTATTGTCTGTGTACTTGAATGATGTATGTAGGTGTTAGTGGACATGTTTTACCAGTGGGGGGAAATGGATCGTCGATAGTTGCCGTCACTCTGTCACGGTCGAGATGACGCACCCTCCGTACAGAAAGGTGTCGAGAAAGTGAGTGTGTGTGTGCGTCCGTGAATTGGCAGCGTTTGGAGGTGGGCGTGCCCTGCATGTGGCCCGGAAAAGGCTGTTCGTTAGGCGGTAGTGTTGTGTGGACAGGGGAGGGGCATGCGTAACGCTGCTGGCATGGCATTTCGGGAGATGGGAGGGGGCAAACGAGGAAACGAGGAGCGGCGGCCAAAGACGGGACGGGGAGGGGCGCGGTGTGGGTGGCTTGCGCCTGTGCTCGGCGTTGTGGTTTGTGCAAAAGAGGAGGAGAAAAACAATGTGAGTTGCCAGGGAGGGGAGCGGTGTTGTGTTGTGGTTGTCGTGGTGTAGCCGCAGACGCGGCTGTCAGTGAACGTGGCGAGACGGACGGATGCGCGGAGGGGCGGGGGCGGCGCATTTCGCCGGTGCCGTGCCGTGCCGTGCCTGAAAGCCGCGTGGTCGCTGTGTTGTTGGTGGCGTGGGGGCGAGGAGAGTACCGTACGGGTGTGCTTGTGCGCCGGAAATGGCACACTGCGCCCGCCCGTCTTGGAGGCTGATGGCTGTGGTGTGGAAATGGGGCGCGGTGATGTTGAAGCACAGAAAAGAAACCAAGAAAACGGAAGGCGTGATGCGGCGGTGGTGGTGAGAGCGGGAAAAACAAAACAAAAGAAAAAAAACAACAAAAAAAAAGAAGGAAAAACAACAAGAAACAAAAAAGAAAACAAAAAGTCTATCAATATTAAAATGTAAATGGAAATGGACCCAGGTATAACCTCCCTGCACAAATAGCAGAGAGTCCGATGATAATAAAAATGTGCCAGAATGTTAACGTCCCTACAAAACAAACCCAACGATAATATTAATGAAAGAGTGAACCGTATGTAACATTGCAACAGACATAATGAAACCTGATAAATTGTATAAGGGCAGCAGCCGTTGACCTTTGGCCCTGTATTCAGAATAAAAAGAGCCAAAGATCGTTACCCCAATGAAAAAGACACTGAAACACGTATGTAACATAGTAGCGATGGCGAGACATTGTAGCATCTGTGACCAGAGAGTTTGCGCTGGACTGCGCGAGTGTTGCGAGCGGTTCTCAGTCAGTCAGTCAGTCTGTGTAGTTGAGGGCTGTACTCTGTCAGTAGTCGTCGCGTGCAGTACGCTAATAGTCGTCATGCAGAGCGGTCGGTCAGTAGTAGCAGCCGAGTGCGGTTGTGTGATGTAGGCGGTCGGCAACACTGGTCAAGATGGTGAATAAGGTATACTGTTAATTGATATAATCGTTAGATAATGAGAAATTGTATTTATTGTAATTATTCTCCAACAAGTTCCCCAATAATAATTTTTATTTCAAAAGCATTTTTCAAACATTTAATCTTTTATTGAACTAAAGAGTTCGTTCCACTTCTTTGAAGAAAAATGTCACTAAAATCACAAAGAAAGAGAATATTATTATTTGCAATGCAGTTCCTCCAAGCGCTGCGCAACAACCAGAGCAGAAATGTGACATCCATTTATTCGGAGGTAAGACTTTTAATTCTGATTGTTTTGCACAGGGCCAAAGACCGATATTTCGGTTTAATTGAAGTTTCTTGTCACTGAACGGACTTTTGTAAATGTTGTGTGAAGACTTTATATTTGAGTCAGATTGCGAATTGCACATTTTTGTTGCCATTTTCAATACCTCTCATTGTGGGCGAGGTTACAATTAGCGCAATGTCCATTAGCATCCGTAAATAACATTGTCCATTATTTTAAATATTGCTGGGAGGTTACAACACACACACACACAAAACAAAAAACAAAAAAAAACAAAAAATTGCATTTATATCCGCTCCTCAATTGTAGATACCCCTTACACAGCTGTGTGCAATGAATGAGTGCTGGCTGGTAATTAATTGCACTCCTTGGAGGGAAATGCCATAGGAAGTAGTCTTTAAAAAGTGAATGTTTTTCGTTAAGAGACAAAAGTTACTTTAGAAAAAAAGTAATAGTGGGGCTTTTGTTGTTGAACAAAATAAGTACAATGAACATACGTTATCAGATTTGCGCAATGCAGCGTCACACCACCTTTTGATTATAACACAATATACTATACATCGTCCCGAACCGTGACCAGAGTCGCGAGACGAGCAGAGCACGCCGCCGACGCCCGCTCAGTACAACCGTCCACCCGCTACTACTGTCGACCGACTACTACCTCTCCCGACTCGCGCTACAATATATATAACAACTGTTCCTGGCGACCCGGTGCGTGCAACTACTGTCGTCTGGCGCGGTCCAAGCGCCGACTAGCAGCGATAAAGAACTCTCTGGTCAGACAGAGATGCTGTCATGCCTCGCCATCGCTCTGGTAATGAATACATACGTGGTGCAGCGTGCGTACCACCGGAACACGCAGTGGCGGAGCCAAAGACTGTGTTGTCGAGGTCGAGTGCGAGTGGGAAGAGAGGCAGCGTCGGCACGGAGATGCAAGCGAGCGCGAGACGCACGGGGGCTGCGGCGTGGCGCGTTTGCGGTCGGCGCCTTTGGTGGCAACGGCCGGGACAAGCAGCGGTGTATGGTGTGGTGCGGGGCGGACAGGGGCGGCGGTGGACGGGGAGGAGGCGGCGCGACGACGGCATGGGGGCGAAAACGGGACGGGGGACGGCGGATGTTGAGAGGCGTCACGCGCGGACAGGACACAGACACAGAGACACACAGATTGGAAAGGGAGGGTGCGCGGTAGTAGTTGGGAATGTGCGTACCGTGCGGGATGGGAGTGGGCGAGGAACACGGTCGTGGCCCCTGTTTTGGGTGCGTGTGATGACGTCGGTGTGTTGTGGGAAGGGAAGGTGCTGTGGCGGCGGCGCGTAATGGGCGTAGGCCGAAAAGAGAAAGGAACGTGGGCAGTGTGTTGGCAAGCGTCGGTTCGACTGCGACGTTGATGGGCAGGGCAGGGCAAGGTTAATGGTGGTAGGAGTAGGCGTGTGGGCGCAAAAAATCTGCCGCTGCAGGCGGTGCCGTAACCGCCATGGCGGGAAGGAGAGAGGGCCAAAGAAAGAAAGAAAGAAAGAAGAAAACAAAAAAAAAAAAAGGAGGGGGGGGGGGGCGAAAGTGGAGAGGCGGTGGTGTGAGAAGGGCGGGGGCGGAAGGAAGGCAGGAAGGACAAGAGGCGAGGCGACGGCTTGCTTTGTGTATCGGTCGGTCTCTGGCTATGCTTCGTTTTCTGCAGCAGGGTCGGTGCGCGGCGTGGCTCGCGGCAGTGGGAACGCCTGGTGGCTGGACGGCCAGCAATGCGGTTGGATGGGCGGCCACAGCACCGCACCTGTGCCCGAGGAGGAGACGCTGGCGGCGGGCCCTGAGGTGAGGCCGGCTCGGCTGGGGCTGTGGATGTGTAGGTGTGCGCCGCTGCTGCAACAACGAGTAAAACGCGAGAAGAAGGGATGGCGGTAGAGAGGAAAAAAAGAAAAAGGTCGTGTTGTGTTGATGCGCAGGCAGACGCGTACAGAGGGACGAGCCCGGTCTGCAGCAGGGTGTGGCCGTGCCGAGTGCAGAGCAGCGGCGGCTCGGTTCGGTTCGGCCCGGCCCGGCGGGCCGCGCTGTTGTCGCGGACGTGAGCGCCCCCTGGCGGGTGGCCGGAGGCGGCGCGGCGTGTTGGACGTGTGGCTGGTGGCAGTGCACAATTTGCGAGTGGCTGGCGGTGTGGTGTGGCGGTTGGCGCGTCGGGCGGCGGAGAGGTATGTGTTGCGGGCGCCCTTTGCTGCGCTGCGTCGTTGCGTGTGCCGTACAGGGCGGGCGCTTGTCGACTGTGTGGGCGGTGTGGCGAATTGGCGTGAAACGGCTGCCGAGAGGTGTGTGGTAGCGAGCCGGTCGGTGGTGTCAGTGCGAAGGGGAATGTGCGTGCGTTTGGCGGTTTCGGTGTGCTTTTTGCGGCGTGAGAGTGGGAATTAGTGGGGCCGGCTGTTGTGTTGGTTCCTTGTGTCTTGTGTCGCGTAGCTTGATGGCAACGTGGAAGGACGCCGGTTTCGTTTCGAGCCTTGCGTGTGGTTGTCGACGTTGACTGGTTGGCGTGTGCCGATGCACGTGCATGTGTGGGTCGCGAGTGCGTTTTTGGCTGGCTGTGTGTGTGTGTGTGTGTTTTGGGGGGGAAGGGGGAGGCGGTGGTGAAAGTGCAGTCGTTGCCACGGGCGTCGTCGGGTGGGGCTGGGGCTGTGCGTCGTGGCGGAAAGGTGGTAGGTTGCGGGAAGCGAGCCCGTCGTTGACGGTGTCGCGTGAGTTGTGAATCGAGTGGGGCGCGGGGCGCGGGACAGGAGCAGCGTGCCGCTGCGTCGTGGTCGTCAGCAGAGGCTGTGCGTGTGCTTGTCCTTTTTGTGGGCGGTTCGTGCGAGGCGTTTTTGTTTTGTGTTGCCCTAGTTGTTAGTTTATTTTGTTTGTGTTTGTTATTTTGAGACGACGACTGGTTGGTGGCGTGCGCGCGAAGTGGCGGTGTGCGCTTCCCGTGTCGTTTGTGTTGTTTGGTTTTTTTGTTTTTGTGTGTTTTTTTTTTTTTTTTTTTTTTTTTTTTTTTTTTTGCACTGGGCCCCGGTGGGTGGGTGCGTGTGTGTCGATTGCCGGCTGGCGAAAGGTGCGCCATCGGCGGGGTGGGTCGCCGGCACAAGTAGAGGCGGCGGCGTTGTTGCTGTTGTTGTGTGGTGTTTGTTTTGTTCGGCTGTGTCGGCGAGCTGTGTTGCGGTGCGTGTGAATGGTGGTGCAAAAGTGCTGGCGTTGGGGCTGCGACTGCGACGGCGACGGCGGCGAGCCGCGGGCGCGCCATTGATAGTGATGTTGTGAACAGCGGCTGTGTACGGTAGTGGTGTTGTTGTAGCACGACGTGCATCCGGGCCGGCGCGGAAAGCGCAGTTGCGGGCGGTTGCCCTTCGGTGCCAGCCATGTCGCGTGAGCGGCGGGTTGCTCTGGTGTCGACACGTGGTGCTCTGGGTTGTTGTGTGGTGCCCTTTGGCCGGTGGGGGTGGTTCGCGTGTGTCTCGTTCGCGCTCGGTGTCTGGTCGTGGTCGTGCTGCTCCCCCGTCTGTCGGCGGTTTCCGACGTCGTCTGTACGTTTTTGTTCGTTTGCGGCGTGCCTGCCGACGTCGTCCCGTCGCGACCTTTCAACCGAAAGTGTGGCGCCCGAAGGTGAACGAACGTAACCCTGACCTCGGCGCTTTACGCTGAGCCGAGCGAACCGAACCGAACCTAACCTGTGGTGTGGCGAGGTGAGCTCAGCCTGTGAGCCCCTAACGTCTACGTAAGGTAAGCTGTCCGGCTCACGCCTCACGTTTTTGAACGCTTTTTTAACCTACGTTTGACGCTTCTTAACCTAGCACTGACCCCTTAACCTAACGTGTAACCTAACCTAACCTAACCTAACCTAACCTAACCTAACCTAACCTAACCTAACCTAACCTCTGACGCCTGACGTGTTTGAATGCTTAACCTAAGTTTGACGCTTAACCTAACCCAAGTCCCCTTAACCTAACCCACGTCCACCTAACCTAACCTAACCTAACGTAGACGTGTAAACGTAATGTGTAACGCGTAACGTGTAAGGTCGGCTGTCGTGTGTGCTTGACGGCAGATTGGGTTGGTCTGTAGATTCGGATTGCGGTTTGCCTCGGTCGAGGGGTTGGGTCGGAAGCGGCGAGGGGCGGCGGCGCCTGTTGCGCAGGCGGCGTCCGTTTGCGGCGGGCAATTGTTGAGAAACGGCTGTGAATGTTGGCGGGCGAGAGGAGGAGGACGGCGCGCGATGTGGCCCGACGGCTGCGGGCCGATCGGGAAACGGCGGGAGGGCGACGGAAGGCGATGGGGCGGCGGAGGCGCGTTTGCACGGCCGTCATCGCCGCACGCCTCGGCTTGTGTGGCTGTGGCGCCGGCCGCGCTGGCCGGGCTGCCGCGGCGACGGTGTGGGAGTTTTGCCGAAGGTTTGGCCATTGTGGCGGGTCGTCGGCTGGGGCTGTGGGGGCGGCATTTGGGCGGGGGCGGCGATTCTCGGCGGGCCGACCCAGGCTGTAGCGCGCGGTAGCTGCAGTTTGGCCGTGGTTTGCGGCGCTGCCGTGGCGACTGGTTGGCGACTGTGGTGTGGCTGTGTGTAGCCCCATCCTCGGTGGTTTGAAAGGCGCGGGCGGTTGTGGCGCAGGTTTGGGGCTGCTCCGCACAGGCTGTCGGACGTTGGGCGGTAGCAAGCGCGGGAGGCGCGGCGCGGCGGCGCGCAGAGTGGCGGCCGCTCTCTCGGCCGTCCGCGCCCGCCCGCGACACTGGCTGGGCCTTGTGATTCTCTGCTCTGCTGCTGTGCTGTGCTTGCGTGCCTGCCTGCCGTCCCGCTCGCTCTCGCTGTGTGTTACGCGCGTCGTCGAAATGGCAGATCAGGCGGCTACGAACGAGACTGCTGCGGCACCCGCCGCCACCGGCACTACGAAGAAGGCCAAGTCTGCGTCGTCTGCGAAGAAGCCGCGCGCCAAGCCTGCGCACCCGCGCACCTCTGAGATGGTGACGGCCGCCATCAAGAGTCTGAAGGAGCGCGGCGGGTCGTCGCTGCAGGCGATCAAGAAGTACATAGCCGCGCACTACAAGCTGGACGCGGAGAAGCTGGCGCCGTTTATCAAGAAGTACCTCAAGTCGGCCGTCGTGGCGGGCGAGCTGGTGCAGACGAAGGGGAAGGGCGCGTCCGGCTCGTTCAAGCTTGCCGGCGCCGGCGGCGGGGGGGCGGCCGAGGGCGGCAAGGCTCGTGCTGGCGGTGCCAAGAAGAAGCGCGCCGCTCCGGCCAGCAAGGAGAAGAAGGGCGCCCGTGCGGCCGGCGCAAAGAAGGCTGGTGGCGTGAAGGCGGCGACCGGTCGGAAGGCGGGCGCCGCCAAGAAGGCGTCTGCGGCGTCGGCCGCGCCCGCGGGTGCGAAGAAGGCGGCTGCGGCCAAGCCGGCCAAGGCCAAGTCGCCGTCGAAGGCGAAGAAGGCCGCCAAGGTTCCGACGAAGAAGCCGAAGGCGCCGCGCCCGAAGAAGGCGACGACGCCGTCTAAGGCGAAGGCTTCGCCCAAGAAGAAGAAGTAGAGTAGAGGAGAAAGAGATGGGAGAAAGGAAGGGTTTGGCGCTTGACTCCGTCGTCCCCACCCCCCGTCGTCGTCTAGTGGCGCGCAAGAGACGCGCGGCCCAAAACGGCCCTTCTCAGGGCCATCAAAGCACGTCGGGGAAGGTTTTGATTGTCGTGTTGCGTTTGGTGTGGGTGTCTGTCTGGCGTTTCTGTATGCCCGTGGGGATGCTGTTTGCGTGCCGTGGTGGTTGGATTGCGGGGGTCGGTGGCGGGTGTGGGCGGCGGTAGCGGTAAGCGGTGTTGTTGTTGTTGTCGTGGTTGATTGTCGCCGTGTTTGTGGCGGCGGCCGACGGTTGGTTTTTCTGTCACGTTGTTTTGTTTGAATACGTTGGTTGGCTTGCCTGCGTTCGTTCGTCTCGGATGTCTGTCTTGTCGAGTCGTGTCTGGTCTTTGTTTTGTTTTGTTCCTTTGTGTGTGTGTGTGTGTGTGTTATGTTTTGCAACGGGGGGCACGTTGAGATGTGGAAGGAGTCGGCGGGGATTTCGGTGGCGCGTAGAGCGAGCGAGCGCGCGCGCCTGCCTGGCCGTTGGCCGTCGGAGTGGAGTGCGGGTTTTTTTTGTTTTCGAAACGAAAGCGGCGGCCGGCCAGCCACCCGTGCGGTGTGACGTCGGCCGTTGGGTATTGTGCGCTTTGAGCGCCGGGGAGGGATGATGTGTGATTGTTGCGCGCTGCTAGCAGGCAGGCAGAGTGAGCGGGTGTGGCGGACGGACGGGAAGTGGTGGTTTTTTTTTGTTTTTGGGTTGCGGGGCGAGAGGCAGGCGACCGACAAAGTTTGCTCGCGACGGAGAGATGTTAGTGGCCCTGAAAAGGGCCGTTTTTGTTTGTGCGGTGCGGTGCGGTGCGGTGCCGCGGCGCGGTTTAGGCGCGCTCGCCGCGGATGCGGCGCGCGAGCTGGATGTCCTTGGGCATGATGGTGACGCGCTTGGCGTGGATTGCGCACAGGTTGGTGTCTTCGAAGAGGCCGACGAGGTAGGCCTCGCTGGCCTCCTGCAGGGCCATGACTGCGGAGCTCTGGAAGCGCAGGTCGGTCTTGAAGTCCTGGGCGATCTCGCGCACTAGGCGCTGGAATGGCAGCTTGCGGATGAGCAGCTCTGTGCTCTTCTGGTAGCGCCTGATTTCTCGCAGGGCGACGGTGCCCGGCCTGTAGCGGTGGGGCTTCTTGACGCCTCCGGTGGCGGGCGCGCTCTTCCTCGCCGCCTTGGTGGCGAGCTGTTTGCGCGGCGCCTTTCCGCCGGTGGACTTGCGGGCCGTTTGCTTTGTGCGGGCCATGGCGGTAGCGGTAGCGGTAGCGGTAGCGGAGCGGCGTGCGTGGAGGTTAGGTGCGGCGCGGCGTCCGGTGCTGCCTTGACAACGGGCCCGCGCGCCTCCGTGCTGCGCTTATATGCCCTCGGTTGCGCGTGGTGGGGGGAGGGCGGGCCAGAGTCTATATAGGGGGGCGGCGGGCGCGCTGGGCGCATCCCGTTGGTGCCAGGAGACCGCGCTGAGCCGCCGTAGCGAGAGGACGCTCTGGCTCACCGCTCCGCTTTGTCTCGCTGGCGCCTTTGTTCCCGCGCGTCTTTGTTCGCGCGCCTTTCTCAAGGCACGTGGTCACTGGCGAGTGTGTAACGGAGGCTTCAGCGACTCTTCACTGCTGACTACTCGCTTGCGAGTGCGTCAGCGGCGAAATTGTCGTGTACTCCACACTTTCGGCTGCGAATCAAATCGATTCAGGAATCGATTTGTGCCGCGCCTAGGGACCGTTAGGGCACGCCGTGAGTCAGGACCCCCTTCGCGTGGGACCAGTCCGCGCTCACTCGCTTAGTACATACCCGTAAGAGCTCCTGTCTTCCTCATGGAAGACAATAACATCGCTGCGAACGTCGCGGCGGTGGTCGCCGCGTCAGAGCACGCTCTGGCGGCGGCCTCTAATGCCCCGACCACCGCGGCCGCTCCTCCAGGTTATCGACCACTGACAGCAGTCGAGCTGTTCGTGGTATTAAACCGCAGGGCCAACCCCAAAGACGCCTCAGAACGCGAGGCCGCGGAGAAAGCCTACAAAAGGTTCATACAGTATGATCTCGCCGCTGCACTGCCAGGCGCAGCCAATGAAGAGGTCATGGTACCGCCGGGAGCCCCGCCAGGCGTGTCCACGCAAGAGGACACTGCACTGCCGGAGGCGGCCCCGAAGGGAGCAGAGCCACCAGGCTTGGTTACCCAAGCAACCAATGTTCTGCTGGCCGCCCCTCCGGACCAGACCATTCAAGAGGCTGTTGACCTGCCGACAGCAGCACAAAAGGACCCAATGTTTCCAGAAGCGAACCTGGAACAGCTTCTTCTACATGAAGAAGGAATGGACGTCGCGCTGCCGTCTCGCAAGAGGCCAGCGTCGACGGACGAGGACGAACCACCGGCAAGCGCGCCTTCTTCTGTCCACAGGTTGCTGCAGAAGAAGAAACAACACGCGCCAGAGGCCGCCACAGACGAGGAGGCCGCCCAGGAAGAAGAGGGGGAGTTTGTCGTCCCCAAGCGGAGGCACACGGCTCGGGCAAAGGTGCTCGAAATCGTGGCGCCGCTGCAGACGACAAACTCCTTTGCTGCCGTCCAAGACAACGAGGACATGGAGACGGGGCAGGCACCGATAAAACGGGCGCCTGCACCGCCTCCGATCACAATCCAATGGCAGGAGGACTACGAGTCCTTCCTACAGTTATTTAAAGATGTCCCCTCCCTGACTGTAAAGACCCAGGGACGCGACCTGCTGAAAACAACTGTACGCTCGACGGACGACTACCGTCGAGCCATGAAAGTCGTCGAGCAGGAGAAGCTCAAATGCTTCACCCACAATGCCAACCCCCAGAAGCAACTAAAGGTGGTCCTTCGCCATCTACCAATGAAGATGGCGACAGATCACCTCAAAGAAGAACTGGTAGCCATGGGCTACCCAGTCAGCTCGGTGACTCTCATGAAGTCACCGAGGACCAAGCGAGACATGCCGCTGTTCCTAGCTATCCTCCCTGATAACCTGGACAACAGGAAAATATTCCAGGTAGAGAGGGTAGCGCGGGTGACGGTGGCGGTCGAGCCATTACGCGCGAAACGAAGAAGGGCCCAGTGCTACTCATGCCAGGGCCTGGATCACGTCGCATACTATTGCAGCATGCCATCCCGCTGCGTTAAGTGCGCTGGAGATCATCAAAGCCGGGACTGCGCGAAAAAGAGGGAAGAACCCCCGCAGTGCTGCAACTGTGGCGAGCCACATGTGGCCAGCTACAGGGGCTGCACTATATTTAAGCGCACAAGCAGACCCCAAGGGAAAAAGCCCCCCTCGCGCAAGGTACAACCAGGCACAAACTACGCTGCCGCTGCCAAGGGGACCACTGCCACCCCATCGCGCCAGCCAGCACAGAAGTCTCCGCCGCAACACCAAAACGCGGAGACAAACCTCACAGCCACAGGATTGCTGGACATGCCCTTGTCCAGCAACACAGGGTGCGGACACCCCCAAGTGCCCCCCACCACCAGCAACCCACTGCAAAGTGCGGAGCGTCCTACGCGGCGACCGGTAGCGGCGTCGCAGCCGCAAACCGTAGCCGCCACCTCGGCGCCCGCCCATGCAGCCGCCACTTCCCCAGGTAGCGATGCAACCAGTTTGGGTGAGCTACTACGCTCACTCAACACTCTACTCACCCAACTGCCAGTACTAGTCACGGCAGTAACGGGGGCCCTCCAGGCTGTCACCGTTCCCTCAGCAGCTCACCATGGATAGACAGCAAATCCATGGTCTATCGGTATGCGTATTCAACGCAAACGGCCTGGTAAAACAACAAGGTGAGTTTCGCCAATTTATACAGGACGAGGCAGTCGACCTGTGCCTAGTGTGCGAGACTCACCTGAAACCAGGAGTCCAGGTAAAGGTAGCGAACTATGCCTGCTACCGCCACGACAGGCCAACCGCCGGAGGAGGTACTGCCATCTATGTCAGGACCTCCCTCCGACACCACCAGATCCATCTCCCAGCCCTGGCAACTCTTGAAGCCACAGGCGTCAATGTCTCCTCCATGGTGGGACAGATCACCTTCGTGGCCGCCTACAGGCCGCCACGGGGTAATCTCTTGGAGGCAGACTTTGACACACTACTGACGATTGGGGGACGGGTTTTCCTGGCTGGCGACTTTAACGCTAAGCACACGGAGTGGAACTCCCGTCTCACCAACGTCAGCGGTCGTCGACTCCTCCGTGCCGCCCTCCGCAACGGCGCCATCGCGCTCGGACCCCAGGACCACACCATCTATCCACACCGAGGACAGTCAGATGTTCTCGATATCGCCATTATTAAGGGCATCGGGAACCACATGACCGCCGCCACCCGGTGTGCACTGTCGTCAGACCACCTACCAGTGGTCTACGACATCGACGTAAGGGGGGCCACCCTCCCACCCCGCCGTAGGAACTACCACCGTATGGACAGCGAGAGGTTTCAGGAGAACGTCCTGGAACTTCTCTCGGATGCTCCTGACCCCACGGAAGTGGGGGTAGATAACGCACTACGGTACCTCAACCGCCAGCTGCTACTTGCAGCTGAAGTAGCATCACCTCCTCCCCCACGCCAGCCAAAGGATTTCGCCCGTAGCCTCCCGTTGCACATACGGGAGACTATACGGGAGAAGAACAGAGTGTTCCGTGAATGGCAACTTACGCGACAACCTGCCACCAAACGCCTCCTAAACAGGATGAGGAGGGAGATCAAGGCGGCGGTTGAGGAACATAGAAACCGCGACTGGGCCGACCTAGTCGCCACCCTCAACACACAGGACGGCAGTGCTTGGCGAGTCGTCAAGTCATTCCTGCGCCGGCGGCAGCGAGTCCCACCGCTGCAGGCTGGGCAGATGGTCGTCTGTAGTCCAGATGGGAAAGCAGGATTACTGGCCGACCACTTCGAGTCGTCATTCACCCCAGTGGATGACAATCTCGATGTGGCTCACATTAGCAGAGTGGAGGAAGAGCTCCCCATCTTCCTAGCAGCGAGAGATGAAGGGGACAGGATCGACCCAATCTCAGAGGAGGAAGTGGCAGAACAGATACGGACGCTCAACACCAAAAGGGCGGGAGGCGCCGACGGCGTCAACAACCACCTGCTGAAGAACTTGCCGGAAGGGGCCCACCAGCTCCTTACAGGCATCTTCAATCAGGTCCTCCGCTCTGGGATCTACCCCTCTGAGTGGAAACACGCGGAGGTGGTAGCCATACCCAAAGCGAATAAGGACGCAAGGCAGGCTGAAAACTACAGGCCAATCAGCCTCCTCCCGTCCCTCTCCAAGGTGTTCGAGCGTCTGTACGCCAAGAGACTGCTCCGACATGTGACGGTCGAGGGCATCATCCCGGACGAACAGTTCGGATTCAGGAGCGGTCATTCCACCACCCACCAGCTCCTGCGGCTGGTGGAAGAAGCCATGCGCGCCCTGGAGACCAGGGAATACCTTGGGGCCGTATTCCTTGATGTCTCCAGAGCCTTCGACTCCGTGTGGCACGACGGCCTCGTGTACAAACTCTTTGTGCACGGGGTACCGACATCACATGGAGTCCTCATCAGCTCCTACCTGGCCGACCGGACCTTCCACGTCCGACTAGATGATGGCACCTCGACCCACAGGCCGATACGAGCAGGAGTGCCACAGGGGTCCGTACTTGGCCCCCTGCTGTACTCCATTTTCACTGCAGATGCCCCACGAGTGGCGCCGGTGAAATTAGCACTCTACGCTGACGACACCGCGCTATTCGTGCGGAGCATGAACGTGAGGGAAATGCGACGCCTCCTCCAGATTGGCTGCGACACCCTGGGCGCGTGGTCAACTAAGTGGCGGCTCAAACAGAACGCCGCAAAGAGCCAGGCAGTAGTATTCACTAGAAGGCTACTGCCTCCCGATTTGCCGCCGGTTACTATCACGGGAAGCCCCGTGCCGTGGAGTAAAACCGGCAAATACCTCGGGGTCACACTCGACCAGAGGCTTACCTGGAGACCACACGTCCAGGACGTTAGGAGCAGGGCTATAGGGCGACTTCACACCCTGTACCCCCTGCTTAACCCATCGTCAACGCTGGCCCCCCAGCACGTCATCACCCTGTACCTAGCGCTGGTCAGACCAGTGCTAGAGTACGCAGCCGTGGTGTGGGGTATGGCAGCCGACACCCATATAGGCACACTACAGAGGGTGCAGAACAGAGCCCTAAAGCTCGCCCTGCGCCTTCCACGAAGATATTCCTCCACTCTGCTACATGAACAGACCGGTATCCTGCATCTGCGGGACCGATTCAGACAGTCGGCACGACTGTTCTACAGTAAGGCTGAGAACTCAGAAAACCGGCTCATACAGGGCCTGGGCCACAACATACACCACAGGCCAACCACACGTTGGCCTGACCTACTGAGGGACTAACAACCCTCAGCAGGCAGGATGCAACTGTATCCCCATAGGCCGAATCAATAAATCAGGCACCATAATCAAAACAACAGGCATAGCAGGAACAACAAAGCATTGTTTACCCTGCTCCTACGCGAGCAAAGGACAGCTCGTAAGGAAGAAGCGAAGCGAAGCGAAGCGCTGGGCGCAGACCGTAGCCGACTCGCCAGCCGCTGCAGCTGCTGTTTGTGCACGTTTTGCTTTGCCCGAGGAAGGAAGGATGACAGGCCGCGGCAAGGGAGGAAAGGGGCTCGGCAAGGGTGGCGCCAAGCGGCACCGCAAGGTGTTGCGCGACAACATCCAGGGCATCACGAAGCCCGCCATCCGCCGCCTGGCTCGCAGGGGCGGCGTGAAGCGCATCTCTGGTCTGATCTACGAGGAGACCCGCGGGGTGCTGAAGGTGTTCCTGGAGAACGTGATCCGCGACGCGGTGACGTACACTGAGCACGCCAAGCGCAAGACTGTGACGGCCATGGACGTGGTGTACGCCCTGAAGAGGCAGGGGCGCACCCTGTACGGTTTCGGCGGTTAGGCTGCGTCGCAGCGGGCGCTGGCCTTCCCGCGGCCGTGCTTGTGGGTGGGAGAGACTAGAAAACGGCCCTTTTCAGGGCCACCACACTGTTCGGAAGTTGAAAAGTGCGAAAGAGTCTGTGTTGTTGTTGCTGCGTGTGTGCGCTGTGTTGTTTGTTTGTTTCTTTCTTTCTTTCCGTTTGAGCGACGTGATGTGACTGGGAGGGGAGAAGGAAAGGAAACGTGTCATGTGGCTGGCTGTGTGTGGAGCTGCTTCGTTTGTGTGTTTGTTATTGTGTGTCTTTGTATCGATCGCGACGGAGATGGCGGGCTGTGTGTTGTTGTGCGAGAGGCGGTGATTATTTGCTTGCGTGGTTTGGCTCTGTGTGTTTGTTTGCGGCGGCGGCGTTGGGGTTTCCGAGGCAAGGCGTGTGGGCATAGGCGGCCGGATCAGCTGTTTCGTTCGTGTCGACGGCCGTTGCGCGCGGGAGTGGAGGGCGGTGTGTCGACACGCCTCCCTTTAACAATGGTCATTATTGCTGCCGTTGTCGGTTTGGAAGGCGACTGCGACCATGCAAAATGTGTGTGTGTGTGTGTGTGTTTTGGGCCACACGGGCTGTGTGGACGACAAGATGGCGGACGTGCGCCGGCGGCGGCTGTGCTGTGACGGTGCAAAGTTAAAACAAAACAAGGTGCGGCGAGGACGACTGAAATTTTGCTTTGGACGTAGGTTTGTGTGGTGGCCCTGAAAAGGGCCGATTGTTGTGGGCCGAGCCGGCAAAGCGCGTTGCGTGCAGGGGAGCACGCGGCGGCTGCGATTGCCTGGCCTCCTTTAGGCCTTCTTCTCGGTCTTCTTTGGCAGCAGGACGGCCTGGATGTTGGGCAGGACACCACCCTGTGCGATGGTGACGCCCGACAGGAGCTTGTTGAGCTCCTCGTCGTTGCGGATGGCAAGCTGCAGGTGGCGCGGGATGATGCGCGTCTTCTTGTTGTCGCGGGCCGCGTTTCCGGCCAGCTCGAGCACCTCAGCCGCGAGGTACTCCATGACGGCGGCGAGGTAGACGGGCGCCCCGGCGCCGACGCGCTCTGCGTAGTTTCCCTTGCGCAGGAGGCGGTGGATTCTGCCGACCGGGAACTGGAGCCCAGCCCTGCTTGAGCGGGACTTTGACTTGCCCTTGACTTTGCCTCCCTTTCCGCGTCCGGACATGGCGATGGGCTAGCGACGGTGCACACGAAACGGAAACGAAAACGACCGGTGCGAGCGGCAGCGAGCGAGTCGAGCAGCGGAGTGCGTGCCGGCGCAGCCGGGGTGGGGGTGCTTTATGGGCTCGGGTGCGGCGGCCGGTTGCGCGCGCGCCCCATTGGTCGGCGGCCGCAACAGGGCGAGCTGGTAAAGGTGCGGCGGCGGCTGGCGGCGGGTGCCACTGTGTGGGGAGACGCTGACTAGAGCGGAGCGCTTGCTGTGTTACGTGATAGTTGAGTGTATTTTCCGCGCGTTTTTCTGTGTTCGGCGTTAGTCGGACGTTCGCTTTCTGCGTTGTTCCGCATCGTCTTTCAATCGAGGCGGTTATTTTCTGCGTTGCTATCGGTCGTCGCGCGCGTTGATTTCGTCGTCCGCGGCGGAGTCAAAGGCCACGATGGCCGCTCCCTCTGCCGGTTCTCGTGGGTTGTTTCCCTCGTCTGGCAAGAATATCATGTCATGCGCCGAATTATTGTCGTATTCGTCCGAATCTTGTCTATCTTCCAGTCGATCAGATCACCGGCGGCTGTCGGATCCGATAACTCAAATTACTAAAGAAAATATCAATCAAGCGGTTGAGCAGACGCAGCTTGACAGCGTTGAGCTGGGTTCGACCGGCCCAGGGCCGAGTAGCGTGGGGTCAGGCTCCGGCGGGATACCTAACGGTGACAACGAAGCCGTCCTGGCCGCCCCTACACCCGGCTCCGCTGACGCTGCAGCTCCCGCTACACGTCGTAAATCAATGAAATCAACAACGAAGGCGCGGGATGCGCCGTACTCACATGCCTCTCGCAAGCACGCGCATCCCCCTTCGGTTACCGATTCTGAATCAACAGAATCCAGGGCACCTGACAGAAAGAAACAATCAACCGACCGTCAGGACCCTGCTCCGCCTCAGAATACCTCCGCTTCCCATGCGCCGACTGATACCAGTCAGGTCGACATGGTTGAGGCTTACGAGGTTACAGTACCGACGTCAAACAGATACGAAAGTTTAGATGATATCACACCAGCTGAACAAAACTCTGACAATCTCCCGGCTCCTACTCCTCTCAAAACCCCAAAGGTGCCACCTATCATTGTTCATGATACAACCAATTACCTCGATCGAATAAAGGAACTGAAGGGGCACCTAAAGGGTTCCTTTTCCTGTCAGTACAAAAGGGGCAATATCCGATATGAATTCGAAAATCCTTCCGATTATCGGTATATGATTGAGTACCTAAAAGCACGTGCCATTCAATACCATACTTACGACCTCGACCCCCTCAAAATATTGAAGGTCGTCGTCAGGCACCTCGAACCCACGACCCCTCCCGCTGACGTCAAGGAAGCGCTGGAGGAACTGGGCTTCACAGTACAATCTGTCACAGTTATGCACCAGCAGGTGCCAGACGCACAAGGAAAACTTACAGATATTAAATGGCCCCTGTTTGTTGCTGTACTCCATTGCACACCAAATGTATACGACGTCTATAAAATTAAATTCCTCCTTCACATGAAGGTGGATGTGGAATCATACCGTAACGAATCTGGCTTGACACAATGTTTCAATTGCCAGCGTTTTGGACACGGCTCCCGCAACTGCGGCCGCCTGCCGCGTTGCGTCAAGTGTGGCGCTGACCACCTCACACGACTTTGTCAAAAGAAACCTACCGACCCGCCCAAATGCTGCAATTGCGGACAGGCTCACCCAGCCAATTACAGAAAATGTTCAGCATATCAAAAAGCGCTGGTGAAATCTCGCAGCTCCTCCACTCATGCAGCCTCGGCACCTTCGACGCCAGCTGCTCCACCAGTTAATACTGAAAATTTTCCACAACTGCGAGCACGTCGCGCCCCTACTCCACCATCTTCCTCTGCTGCCGGCACGGGGCCGACGCCACCGCGACGTCCTGCCTCACGACCGGCGACTGCTCCCCACTCAGCTTGGGGAACTGCAAACCCCTCTCCAGAGCCCTCTGCACCCCCGCCCCCTACTTTCTCCTTCCCCTTTTCCAACCACCTTGCTGACCTTGCTGCCTTGTTGCAGCAGTTCAACATTCCCAAAATCATCTCTCTTGTTCGTTCTACTATCCAACAACTCAATTCTGCTTCTGACCCATTCAGTAAACTAATGATAATCCTTTCTGCCTTCATCTCCTACTTCTCAGATGGACCCTAATCAACACCGCCCATTTCGTATAATCAGTTGGAACGCCGATGGTATTCTACGCCAACGTCATTCCCTTGAAGCCTTTCTGGAAGACAGAGGTGTCGACATAGCCCTTATTTGCGAAACGCACCTAAAACCTCACCAACAGTTTTCCGTTCCCAATTACTTTGCATATCGATCCGACCGCGCGGATCGGCCACACGGCGGCACTCTTATCCTAGTTAAACAGTGCATTACGCACCGACTCCGGCAGATACCGAACATGCAACACCTGGAAGCCACAGCTATAGATATACAGCTATATGGACTGCCGTTGACCCTTGCCGCAGCTTACAACTCCCCCGCTCGCGCTATAGTCCCGACCGACTTGGATATCCTCTTCCACCTGGGCCCCAAGGTCCTCGTGGGAGGGGACTTCAACTCCAAGCACGGGACGTGGGGATGCCGTTCTACCAACGCAAATGGACGTCGGCTATTTCAGTACCTCGAACTGAATGCCGCTATCCGAGTCATTGCTCCAGATTCACCCACTCACTTCCACAAAACAGCTCGCTACCGTCCTGATATCCTTGACATCTTTCTGGCTCGGGATATTCCGTGGGTCCACCGCATCTCTGTGATCTCAGAGCTTGACTCTGATCACAATCCGGTGACCCTCGAATTTCTTGACGCACGTCCACAAGACCAGCTCCGTCCGGCTTACGTTATCAATACAAACTGGGAACGCTACCAACAACTCGTTGACCTCCATGTCCTTGAGCTTCCGCCCATCACCCGCCGCAGCCACATTAATCCGACGGCGGACCGATTAGCAAAAATCTTCACTGAATGTTACCGCACCTCTTCCCGACGAGTCCTTCAGCCTCCTCGTCGCCTGGACCTTCCGCCAGACGTCCAGGAATTAATCCGCACAAAACGTCGATTTCGTCGCCGGTGGCAACGCCTCCGCGACCCAGTCGACAAGCGGATTTGGCAAGCATTAGCTCAAGAGCTTCGAGCTCGATTACAAGAGGTCCACGATCAAACATGGAATCGGCGCCTCCGTGACGCCGCTGACCGCCCCGACCGTCTATGGCGCATAGTAAAAGAGACCACATCCACTCCTCCTCCTTCTCAGCCCCTCCATGGTCCCCAAGGCCTGGTGTACTCACCTCAGGACAAGGCGGAGGCCCTCGCACATACCCTCGAGCGCCAATTTCGCCTAAACGAGGTCGACGACGACGAAGGTGACGCCCACGAGACCCGCGTCCATCGCCGGGTCCGTCAGCTCCTTCGCCGTCATACTGACACCATCTTTCCACCGGTCACTCTACCGGAGGTGGCGACATACATCAGCAACATACCATCCCGAAAAGCCCCCGGTCCCGATGGTATCCGGCCGGCCCTCCTTCACCACCTCTCTCCAACTGCGCTTTCCTATCTGGTCAATCTATACAATAGCTGCCTTTCTTACAACTACTTCCCTCCTGTATGGAAGCTGGCCCGTGTCATTGCCCTCCCGAAACCTCGAAAAGATCCACTCTTCCCACAGAACTACCGCCCCATTTCCCTCCTCAACTTCCTTGGCAAGATTCTCGAACGTATTATCCTCTCCCACCTCCAATCCTTTCTCGACGCACACTCAGTCCTCATTCCACAACAGTTTGGGTTTCGGGCGGGCCATGGCACGGTCCACCAACTCATCCGCCTCCACGACACCATCCGTACAGCGCAACTGGAGCGCAAAAGTACAGGCATGGTCCTGCTGGACATAGAAAAAGCGTTTGACAGAGTATGGCACGACGGTTTACTATATAAACTTGCAGAATACGGCTGCCCTCTCCACATAATTCACATTCTCAAACGCTTCTTAACCAGGCGTTCCTTTTATGTCATGCAAGGCCGAAACCGAAGCTCAATCCGGCCCGTGGAAGCTGGTGTACCTCAGGGGTCTTTACTCTCCCCAATTCTGTACGCAGTATACACAAATGACATCCCATCCCGTGTCAACAACCATCTCGCGTTATACGCGGATGACACTGCAGTATTCAACTCGCACCGAAACCTCCAATTTATCGCTCTGAACCTCACACGTCACCTAGAACAGATCACTCAATGGAGCAACATATGGAAAATAAAAATTAATGCCGACAAGACACAGGCCATCCTCTTTACAAACAAACGAACGCCGCCGGCTCGCCTGGTAGAGCTGGAAGGCCGACGCATACCATGGTCTCAGACAGTAACCTACCTTGGTCTCACCTTCGACAGCCGCCTCACATGGAAACCCCATGTTGATGGCGTCTGCCACAAGGCTTACGGAATGACACACAAACTCTACCCTCTGTTGAAGAGCCCAGGCCTTTCGACACAATCTAAGCTACTCATCTGGACGTCCTGTGTCCTCTCACTCCTACTATATGGCTGTGAACTGTGGGGACTAGCAGCTGACACACATGTTCTCCAGGTACAAATAGTACAAAGCAAATCACTTAGGATCATATCAAACGCTCCACGATATGTCTCCAACAACGATATCCGTAGACTTCTCCACATTCCTCCGCTGGTCCAGCAAATTCGCCTTCGCGCCTCAAACACCCTCGCCTTCCTACAAAATTCACCACATGATCACCTCACAGTCCTTCGTCGTCCTGTTGGAGATATTCCCTACGCCCATCCGACGCTGATACTCCAGCGCCGATACCGTACCAACTGACGGTTTCACCGCAGTTGGGTCACTCCTGATCTTTTAACCTATCAATTTTTACCATTTATACCGACCTAGAAACATAACAAAGCCATTTCGAACCTAATCACTCATTCTGAAGGCAGGCCAAGAGCGATCCTTCAGCACATAAGCGGACGAAAGTCCCGTCAAGTTTTGCCGTGCCGTGCCGTGCGGCGGGTGCCACTGTGTGGGGAGACGCTGACTAGAGCGGAGCGCTTGCTACTGGTGTTGCTGCTGCCGTACGTTGGTTCGAGATGCCGCCCAAGACTAGCGGGAAGGCCGCCAAGAAGGCTGGCAAGGCGCAGAAGAACATTTCGAAGGGCGACAAGAAGAAGAAGCGCAAGAGGAAGGAGAGCTATGCCATCTACATCTACAAGGTGCTGAAGCAGGTGCACCCTGACACGGGCATCTCGTCGAAGGCGATGAGCATCATGAACAGCTTCGTGAACGACATTTTCGAGCGCATTGCGGCCGAGGCTTCTCGCCTGGCGCACTACAACAAGCGCTCGACCATCACGTCCCGCGAGATCCAGACCGCTGTGCGGCTGTTGCTGCCTGGCGAGCTGGCCAAGCACGCCGTGAGCGAGGGCACGAAGGCGGTGACCAAGTACACGAGCTCCAAGTAAGGAGGTGGCTCTGGAATGGAAGGAAGGATGGAGAAGGCTCCTCCGTTGCGAGAGCGGCAAAACGGCCCTTTTCAGGGCCACCAACTTGCCTTTTGCGGGAAGGGCGGAATTGTTGTTGTTGTTTGTGTGTGTGGACGGCTGTGATGTATGTGTGCATTTTGATTGTGGGTGGGGGGGCGCGTCAAAGCGTGTTGCGCGGGGTACGGCCACGAGGTTGGTCGCCGTGGCGTGGAATGGTGGCACGCCTCGTTGGCGTGGTTTTTGACCCATTGGTGTTGTTGGGGTGTGTGTGTGTGTTACCCGTCTGCGAGGGGGGACAGTGCGATCGGCGACTTTTGTGTCACCGTAACGACGGCCGTTTGCGGGTTTGTTTTTTTGCACATCATACATGGCGAGGGTGAAATGTGAAATGTTTTTGTTTGGTTTTTGTTTTGTTTTTTTGCCGCCCACTATTCCCTTTGCTGTACGCCGAGTTTGACAATGGTGCGACGTAACTGCAGCGTGGAGGTGTGTGAGTGACGTTGAAATGAACGTGCCATTAAGACGCATTGTTGTTGTATTGTACTGTACGTGTACGGCGACACGCACGATGATGTACCATTCGACTCTGATGTTTGATAGCCGTGTCTGACTGATTGCGTACGACGCACGCACACCGATGTCGTCATTCAAGATGCACGCTAGACGACGACGGCGGCGGCGGCGGTGGTCGTTTGTTTGGCGAATGTCTGTACACGTGTTTGTCTGTGTCCATCCGGTATGTATTTGTTTGTTTGAAAGTGTTTTGTGTGTCGGTGACGTGGTCCGATCCGTCGCCCCCTGAGTAACTGTCGATCGGCGCGATAGACCGGCGTCACGCAACTGAACCGAAGTCTTGGGCACACCCGTCATACTGTTGTACACCGTCGCGCTGAGAACGGTAACGAAAGGTTGACGTTGATCGGTCGAATGTCTGGGCAGAACGTGAGGAATGAGGCAAGAGTGCAAGGAGGGGGGGCAAAAGAGAGAGGAAGGGAAAAAGGGGAGAAACGCATTCGTAGAGCAACGGAACGTTCCCGTGTCGGAGGCGTATTGGAGCCGCACTGAAATGCGTTTAACGGCGGCGCGGCTGCAAGTGTCTGCCGTGGTGAACGTTACCTTTGACGGCTGCATTGGGCTTTGCCTTTGCTTTCGCTTTCGCTTTCGCGTTCGCTTTCGCTTTCCCGGATGTACGTAACGTTTGTTGATATGGTTCTGAGGAAGAGTGTATGACAGTGCCGTGCCGTCCATGTTCGTGTGCCCTCCCATTGTGTGTATGCTATTGTCTGTGTACTTGAATGATGTATGTAGGTGTTAGTGGACATGTTTTACCAGTGGGGGGAAATGGATCGTCGATAGTTGCCGTCACTCTGTCACGGTCGAGATGACGCACCCTCCGTACAGAAAGGTGTCGAGAAAGTGAGTGTGTGTGTGCGTCCGTGAATTGGCAGCGTTTGGAGGTGGGCGTGCCCTGCATGTGGCCCGGACAAGGCTGTTCGTTAGGCGGTAGTGTTGTGTGGACAGGGGAGGGGCATGCGTAACGCTGCTGGCATGGCATTTCGGGAGATGGGAGGGGGCAAACGAGGAAACGAGGAGCGGCGGCCAAAGACGGGACGGGGAGGGGCGCGGTGTGGGTGGCTTGCGCCTGTGCTCGGCGTTGTGGTTTGTGCAAAAGAGGAGGAGAAAAACAATGTGAGTTGCCAGGGAGGGGAGCGGTGTTGTGTTGTGGTTGTCGTGGTGTAGCCGCAGACGCGGCTGTCAGTGAACGTGGCGAGACGGACGGATGCGCGGAGGGGCGGGGGCGGCGCATTTCGCCGGTGCCGTGCCGTGCCGTGCCTGAAAGCCGCGTGGTCGCTGTGTTGTTGGTGGCGTGGGGGCGAGGAGAGTACCGTACGGGTGTGCTTGTGCGCCGGAAATGGCACACTGCGCCCGCCCGTCTTGGAGGCTGATGGCTGTGGTGTGGAAATGGGGCGCGGTGATGTTGAAGCACAGAAAAGAAACCAAGAAAACGGAAGGCGTGATGCGGCGGTGGTGGTGAGAGCGGGAAAAACAAAACAAAAGAAAAAAAACAACAAAAAAAAAGAAGGAAAAACAACAAGAAACAAAAAAGAAAACAAAAAGTCTATCAATATTAAAATGTAAATGGAAATGGACCCAGGTATAACCTCCCTGCACAAATAGCAGAGAGTCCGATGATAATAAAAATGTGCCAGAATGTTAACGTCCCTACAAAACAAACCCAACGATAATATTAATGAAAGAGTGAACCGTATGTAACATTGCAACAGACATAATGAAACCTGATAAATTGTATAAGGGCAGCAGCCGTTGACCTTTGGCCCTGTATTCAGAATAAAAAGAGCCAAAGATCGTTACCCCAATGAAAAAGACACTGAAACACGTATGTAACATAGTAGCGATGGCGAGACATTGTAGCATCTGTGACCAGAGAGTTTGCGCTGGACTGCGCGAGTGTTGCGAGCGGTTCTCAGTCAGTCAGTCAGTCTGTGTAGTTGAGGGCTGTACTCTGTCAGTAGTCGTCGCGTGCAGTACGCTAATAGTCGTCATGCAGAGCGGTCGGTCAGTAGTAGCAGCCGAGTGCGGTTGTGTGATGTAGGCGGTCGGCAACACTGGTCAAGATGGTGAATAAGGTATACTGTTAATTGATATAATCGTTAGATAATGAGAAATTGTATTTATTGTAATTATTCTCCAACAAGTTCCCCAATAATAATTTTTATTTCAAAAGCATTTTTCAAACATTTAATCTTTTATTGAACTAAAGAGTTCGTTCCACTTCTTTGAAGAAAAATGTCACTAAAATCACAAAGAAAGAGAATATTATTATTTGCAATGCAGTTCCTCCAAGCGCTGCGCAACAACCAGAGCAGAAATGTGACATCCATTTATTCGGAGGTAAGACTTTTAATTCTGATTGTTTTGCACAGGGCCAAAGACCGATATTTCGGTTTAATTGAAGTTTCTTGTCACTGAACGGACTTTTGTAAATGTTGTGTGAAGACTTTATATTTGAGTCAGATTGCGAATTGCACATTTTTGTTGCCATTTTCAATACCTCTCATTGTGGGCGAGGTTACAATTAGCGCAATGTCCATTAGCATCCGTAAATAACATTGTCCATTATTTTAAATATTGCTGGGAGGTTACAACACACACACACACAAAACAAAAAACAAAAAAAAACAAAAAATTGCATTTATATCCGCTCCTCAATTGTAGATACCCCTTACACAGCTGTGTGCAATGAATGAGTGCTGGCTGGTAATTAATTGCACTCCTTGGAGGGAAATGCCATAGGAAGTAGTCTTTAAAAAGTGAATGTTTTTCGTTAAGAGACAAAAGTTACTTTAGAAAAAAAGTAATAGTGGGGCTTTTGTTGTTGAACAAAATAAGTACAATGAACATACGTTATCAGATTTGCGCAATGCAGCGTCACACCACCTTTTGATTATAACACAATATACTATACATCGTCCCGAACCGTGACCAGAGTCGCGAGACGAGCAGAGCACGCCGCCGACGCCCGCTCAGTACAACCGTCCACCCGCTACTACTGTCGACCGACTACTACCTCTCCCGACTCGCGCTACAATATATATAACAACTGTTCCTGGCGACCCGGTGCGTGCAACTACTGTCGTCTGGCGCGGTCCAAGCGCCGACTAGCAGCGATAAAGAACTCTCTGGTCAGACAGAGATGCTGTCATGCCTCGCCATCGCTCTGGTAATGAATACATACGTGGTGCAGCGTGCGTACCACCGGAACACGCAGTGGCGGAGCCAAAGACTGTGTTGTCGAGGTCGAGTGCGAGTGGGAAGAGAGGCAGCGTCGGCACGGAGATGCAAGCGAGCGCGAGACGCACGGGGGCTGCGGCGTGGCGCGTTTGCGGTCGGCGCCTTTGGTGGCAACGGCCGGGACAAGCAGCGGTGTATGGTGTGGTGCGGGGCGGACAGGGGCGGCGGTGGACGGGGAGGAGGCGGCGCGACGACGGCATGGGGGCGAAAACGGGACGGGGGACGGCGGATGTTGAGAGGCGTCACGCGCGGACAGGACACAGACACAGAGACACACAGATTGGAAAGGGAGGGTGCGCGGTAGTAGTTGGGAATGTGCGTACCGTGCGGGATGGGAGTGGGCGAGGAACACGGTCGTGGCCCCTGTTTTGGGTGCGTGTGATGACGTCGGTGTGTTGTGGGAAGGGAAGGTGCTGTGGCGGCGGCGCGTAATGGGCGTAGGCCGAAAAGAGAAAGGAACGTGGGCAGTGTGTTGGCAAGCGTCGGTTCGACTGCGACGTTGATGGGCAGGGCAGGGCAAGGTTAATGGTGGTAGGAGTAGGCGTGTGGGCGCAAAAAATCTGCCGCTGCAGGCGGTGCCGTAACCGCCATGGCGGGAAGGAGAGAGGGCCAAAGAAAGAAAGAAAGAAAGAAGAAAACAAAAAAAAAAAAAGGAGGGGGGGGGGGCGAAAGTGGAGAGGCGGTGGTGTGAGAAGGGCGGGGGCGGAAGGAAGGCAGGAAGGACAAGAGGCGAGGCGACGGCTTGCTTTGTGTATCGGTCGGTCTCTGGCTATGCTTCGTTTTCTGCAGCAGGGTCGGTGCGCGGCGTGGCTCGCGGCAGTGGGAACGCCTGGTGGCTGGACGGCCAGCAATGCGGTTGGATGGGCGGCCACAGCACCGCACCTGTGCCCGAGGAGGAGACGCTGGCGGCGGGCCCTGAGGTGAGGCCGGCTCGGCTGGGGCTGTGGATGTGTAGGTGTGCGCCGCTGCTGCAACAACGAGTAAAACGCGAGAAGAAGGGATGGCGGTAGAGAGGAAAAAAAGAAAAAGGTCGTGTTGTGTTGATGCGCAGGCAGACGCGTACAGAGGGACGAGCCCGGTCTGCAGCAGGGTGTGGCCGTGCCGAGTGCAGAGCAGCGGCGGCTCGGTTCGGTTCGGCCCGGCCCGGCGGGCCGCGCTGTTGTCGCGGACGTGAGCGCCCCCTGGCGGGTGGCCGGAGGCGGCGCGGCGTGTTGGACGTGTGGCTGGTGGCAGTGCACAATTTGCGAGTGGCTGGCGGTGTGGTGTGGCGGTTGGCGCGTCGGGCGGCGGAGAGGTATGTGTTGCGGGCGCCCTTTGCTGCGCTGCGTCGTTGCGTGTGCCGTACAGGGCGGGCGCTTGTCGACTGTGTGGGCGGTGTGGCGAATTGGCGTGAAACGGCTGCCGAGAGGTGTGTGGTAGCGAGCCGGTCGGTGGTGTCAGTGCGAAGGGGAATGTGCGTGCGTTTGGCGGTTTCGGTGTGCTTTTTGCGGCGTGAGAGTGGGAATTAGTGGGGCCGGCTGTTGTGTTGGTTCCTTGTGTCTTGTGTCGCGTAGCTTGATGGCAACGTGGAAGGACGCCGGTTTCGTTTCGAGCCTTGCATGTGGTTGTCGACGTTGACTGGTTGGCGTGTGCCGATGCACGTGCATGTGTGGGTCGCGAGTGCGTTTTTGGCTGGCTGTGTGTGTGTGTGTGTGTTTTGGGGGGGAAGGGGGAGGCGGTGGTGAAAGTGCAGTCGTTGCCACGGGCGTCGTCGGGTGGGGCTGGGGCTGTGCGTCGTGGCGGAAAGGTGGTAGGTTGCGGGAAGCGAGCCCGTCGTTGACGGTGTCGCGTGAGTTGTGAATCGAGTGGGGCGCGGGGCGCGGGACAGGAGCAGCGTGCCGCTGCGTCGTGGTCGTCAGCAGAGGCTGTGCGTGTGCTTGTCCTTTTTGTGGGCGGTTCGTGCGAGGCGTTTTTGTTTTGTGTTGCCCTAGTTGTTAGTTTATTTTGTTTGTGTTTGTTATTTTGAGACGACGACTGGTTGGTGGCGTGCGCGCGAAGTGGCGGTGTGCGCTTCCCGTGTCGTTTGTGTTGTTTGGTTTTTTTGTTTTTGTGTGTTTTTGTTTTTTTTTTTTTTTTTTTTTTTTTTTTTGCACTGGGCCCCGGTGGGTGGGTGCGTGTGTGTCGATTGCCGGCTGGCGAAAGGTGCGCCATCGGCGGGGTGGGTCGCCGGCACAAGTAGAGGCGGCGGCGTTGTTGCTGTTGTTGTGTGGTGTTTGTTTTGTTCGGCTGTGTCGGCGAGCTGTGTTGCGGTGCGTGTGAATGGTGGTGCAAAAGTGCTGGCGTTGGGGCTGCGACTGCGACGGCGACGGCGGCGAGCCGCGGGCGCGCCATTGATAGTGATGTTGTGAACAGCGGCTGTGTACGGTAGTGGTGTTGTTGTAGCACGACGTGCATCCGGGCCGGCGCGGAAAGCGCAGTTGCGGGCGGTTGCCCTTCGGTGCCAGCCATGTCGCGTGAGCGGCGGGTTGCTCTGGTGTCGACACGTGGTGCTCTGGGTTGTTGTGTGGTGCCCTTTGGCCGGTGGGGGTGGTTCGCGTGTGTCTCGTTCGCGCTCGGTGTCTGGTCGTGGTCGTGCTGCTCCCCCGTCTGTCGGCGGTTTCCGACGTCGTCTGTACGTTTTTGTTCGTTTGCGGCGTGCCTGCCGACGTCGTCCCGTCGCGACCTTTCAACCGAAAGTGTGGCGCCCGAAGGTGAACGAACGTAACCCTGACCTCGGCGCTTTACGCTGAGCCGAGCGAACCGAACCGAACCTAACCTGTGGTGTGGCGAGGTGAGCTCAGCCTGTGAGCCCCTAACGTCTACGTAAGGTAAGCTGTCCGGCTCACGCCTCACGTTTTTGAACGCTTTTTTAACCTACGTTTGACGCTTCTTAACCTAGCACTGACCCCTTAACCTAACGTGTAACCTAACCTAACCTAACCTAACCTAACCTAACCTAACCTAACCTAACCTAACCTCTGACGCCTGACGTGTTTGAATGCTTAACCTAAGTTTGACGCTTAACCTAACCCAAGTCCCCTTAACCTAACCCACGTCCACCTAACCTAACCTAACCTAACGTAGACGTGTAAACGTAATGTGTAACGCGTAACGTGTAAGGTCGGCTGTCGTGTGTGCTTGACGGCAGATTGGGTTGGTCTGTAGATTCGGATTGCGGTTTGCCTCGGTCGAGGGGTTGGGTCGGAAGCGGCGAGGGGCGGCGGCGCCTGTTGCGCAGGCGGCGTCCGTTTGCGGCGGGCAATTGTTGAGAAACGGCTGTGAATGTTGGCGGGCGAGAGGAGGAGGACGGCGCGCGATGTGGCCCGACGGCTGCGGGCCGATCGGGAAACGGCGGGAGGGCGACGGAAGGCGATGGGGCGGCGGAGGCGCGTTTGCACGGCCGTCATCGCCGCACGCCTCGGCTTGTGTGGCTGTGGCGCCGGCCGCGCTGGCCGGGCTGTAGGCGACGGTGTGGGAGTTTTGCCGAAGGTTTGGCCATTGTGGCGGGTCGTCGGCTGGGGCTGTGGGGGCGGCATTTGGGCGGGGGCGGCGATTCTCGGCGGGCCGACCCAGGCTGTAGCGCGCGGTAGCTGCAGTTTGGCCGTGGTTTGCGGCGCTGCCGTGGCGACTGGTTGGCGACTGTGGTGTGGCTGTGTGTAGCCCCATCCTCGGTGGTTTGAAAGGCGCGGGCGGTTGTGGCGCAGGTTTGGGGCTGCTCCGCACAGGCTGTCGGACGTTGGGCGGTAGCAAGCGCGGGAGGCGCGGCGCGGCGGCGCGCAGAGTGGCGGCCGCTCTCTCGGCCGTCCGCGCCCGCCCGCGACACTGGCTGGGCCTTGTGATTCTCTGCTCTGCTGCTGTGCTGTGCTTGCGTGCCTGCCTGCCGTCCCGCTCGCTCTCGCTGTGTGTTACGCGCGTCGTCGAAATGGCAGATCAGGCGGCTACGAACGAGACTGCTGCGGCACCCGCCGCCACCGGCACTACGAAGAAGGCCAAGTCTGCGTCGTCTGCGAAGAAGCCGCGCGCCAAGCCTGCGCACCCGCGCACCTCTGAGATGGTGACGGCCGCCATCAAGAGTCTGAAGGAGCGCGGCGGGTCGTCGCTGCAGGCGATCAAGAAGTACATAGCCGCGCACTACAAGCTGGACGCGGAGAAGCTGGCGCCGTTTATCAAGAAGTACCTCAAGTCGGCCGTCGTGGCGGGCGAGCTGGTGCAGACGAAGGGGAAGGGCGCGTCCGGCTCGTTCAAGCTTGCCGGCGCCGGCGGCGGGGGGGCGGCCGAGGGCGGCAAGGCTCGTGCTGGCGGTGCCAAGAAGAAGCGCGCCGCTCCGGCCAGCAAGGAGAAGAAGGGCGCCCGTGCGGCCGGCGCAAAGAAGGCTGGTGGCGTGAAGGCGGCGACCGGTCGGAAGGCGGGCGCCGCCAAGAAGGCGTCTGCGGCGTCGGCCGCGCCCGCGGGTGCGAAGAAGGCGGCTGCGGCCAAGCCGGCCAAGGCCAAGTCGCCGTCGAAGGCGAAGAAGGCCGCCAAGGTTCCGACGAAGAAGCCGAAGGCGCCGCGCCCGAAGAAGGCGACGACGCCGTCTAAGGCGAAGGCTTCGCCCAAGAAGAAGAAGTAGAGTAGAGGAGAAAGAGATGGGAGAAAGGAAGGGTTTGGCGCTTGACTCCGTCGTCCCCACCCCCCGTCGTCGTCTAGTGGCGCGCAAGAGACGCGCGGCCCAAAACGGCCCTTCTCAGGGCCATCAAAGCACGTCGGGGAAGGTTTTGATTGTCGTGTTGCGTTTGGTGTGGGTGTCTGTCTGGCGTTTCTGTATGCCCGTGGGGATGCTGTTTGCGTGCCGTGGTGGTTGGATTGCGGGGGTCGGTGGCGGGTGTGGGCGGCGGTAGCGGTAAGCGGTGTTGTTGTTGTTGTCGTGGTTGATTGTCGCCGTGTTTGTGGCGGCGGCCGACGGTTGGTTTTTCTGTCACGTTGTTTTGTTTGAATACGTTGGTTGGCTTGCCTGCGTTCGTTCGTCTCGGATGTCTGTCTTGTCGAGTCGTGTCTGGTCTTTGTTTTGTTTTGTTCCTTTGTGTGTGTGTGTGTGTGTGTTATGTTTTGCAACGGGGGGCACGTTGAGATGTGGAAGGAGTCGGCGGGGATTTCGGTGGCGCGTAGAGCGAGCGAGCGCGCGCGCCTGCCTGGCCGTTGGCCGTCGGAGTGGAGTGCGGGTTTTTTTTGTTTTCGAAACGAAAGCGGCGGCCGGCCAGCCACCCGTGCGGTGTGACGTCGGCCGTTGGGTATTGTGCGCTTTGAGCGCCGGGGAGGGATGATGTGTGATTGTTGCGCGCTGCTAGCAGGCAGGCAGAGTGAGCGGGTGTGGCGGACGGACGGGAAGTGGTGGTTTTTTTTTGTTTTTGGGTTGCGGGGCGAGAGGCAGGCGACCGACAAAGTTTGCTCGCGACGGAGAGATGTTAGTGGCCCTGAAAAGGGCCGTTTTTGTTTGTGCGGTGCGGTGCGGTGCGGTGCCGCGGCGCGGTTTAGGCGCGCTCGCCGCGGATGCGGCGCGCGAGCTGGATGTCCTTGGGCATGATGGTGACGCGCTTGGCGTGGATTGCGCACAGGTTGGTGTCTTCGAAGAGGCCGACGAGGTAGGCCTCGCTGGCCTCCTGCAGGGCCATGACTGCGGAGCTCTGGAAGCGCAGGTCGGTCTTGAAGTCCTGGGCGATCTCGCGCACTAGGCGCTGGAATGGCAGCTTGCGGATGAGCAGCTCTGTGCTCTTCTGGTAGCGCCTGATTTCTCGCAGGGCGACGGTGCCCGGCCTGTAGCGGTGGGGCTTCTTGACGCCTCCGGTGGCGGGCGCGCTCTTCCTCGCCGCCTTGGTGGCGAGCTGTTTGCGCGGCGCCTTTCCGCCGGTGGACTTGCGGGCCGTTTGCTTTGTGCGGGCCATGGCGGTAGCGGTAGCGGTAGCGGTAGCGGAGCGGCGTGCGTGGAGGTTAGGTGCGGCGCGGCGTCCGGTGCTGCCTTGACAACGGGCCCGCGCGCCTCCGTGCTGCGCTTATATGCCCTCGGTTGCGCGTGGTGGGGGGAGGGCGGGCCAGAGTCTATATAGGGGGGCGGCGGGCGCGCTGGGCGCAGACCGTAGCCGACTCGCCAGCCGCTGCAGCTGCTGTTTGTGCACGTTTTGCTTTGCCCGAGGAAGGAAGGATGACAGGCCGCGGCAAGGGAGGAAAGGGGCTCGGCAAGGGTGGCGCCAAGCGGCACCGCAAGGTGTTGCGCGACAACATCCAGGGCATCACGAAGCCCGCCATCCGCCGCCTGGCTCGCAGGGGCGGCGTGAAGCGCATCTCTGGTCTGATCTACGAGGAGACCCGCGGGGTGCTGAAGGTGTTCCTGGAGAACGTGATCCGCGACGCGGTGACGTACACTGAGCACGCCAAGCGCAAGACTGTGACGGCCATGGACGTGGTGTACGCCCTGAAGAGGCAGGGGCGCACCCTGTACGGTTTCGGCGGTTAGGCTGCGTCGCAGCGGGCGCTGGCCTTCCCGCGGCCGTGCTTGTGGGTGGGAGAGACTAGAAAACGGCCCTTTTCAGGGCCACCACACTGTTCGGAAGTTGAAAAGTGCGAAAGAGTCTGTGTTGTTGTTGCTGCGTGTGTGCGCTGTGTTGTTTGTTTGTTTCTTTCTTTCTTTCCGTTTGAGCGA
Organism: Schistocerca americana; assembly: GCF_021461395.2. Classification (NCBI taxonomy): domain Eukaryota; kingdom Metazoa; phylum Arthropoda; class Insecta; order Orthoptera; family Acrididae; genus Schistocerca; species Schistocerca americana. The sequence goes on along the minus strand of NW_025725394.1, from coordinate 354,256 downwards.
CGTGATGTGACTGGGAGGGGAGAAGGAAAGGAAACGTGTCATGTGGCTGGCTGTGTGTGGAGCTGCTTCGTTTGTGTGTTTGTTATTGTGTGTCTTTGTATCGATCGCGACGGAGATGGCGGGCTGTGTGTTGTTGTGCGAGAGGCGGTGATTATTTGCTTGCGTGGTTTGGCTCTGTGTGTTTGTTTGCGGCGGCGGCGTTGGGGTTTCCGAGGCAAGGCGTGTGGGCATAGGCGGCCGGATCAGCTGTTTCGTTCGTGTCGACGGCCGTTGCGCGCGGGAGTGGAGGGCGGTGTGTCGACACGCCTCCCTTTAACAATGGTCATTATTGCTGCCGTTGTCGGTTTGGAAGGCGACTGCGACCGTGCAAAATGTGTGTGTGTGTGTGTGTGTTTTGGGCCACACGGGCTGTGTGGACGACAAGATGGCGGACGTGCGCCGGCGGCGGCTGTGCTGTGACGGTGCAAAGTTAAAACAAAACAAGGTGCGGCGAGGACGACTGAAATTTTGCTTTGGACGTAGGTTTGTGTGGTGGCCCTGAAAAGGGCCGATTGTTGTGGGCCGAGCCGGCAAAGCGCGTTGCGTGCAGGGGAGCACGCGGCGGCTGCGATTGCCTGGCCTCCTTTAGGCCTTCTTCTCGGTCTTCTTTGGCAGCAGGACGGCCTGGATGTTGGGCAGGACACCACCCTGTGCGATGGTGACGCCCGACAGGAGCTTGTTGAGCTCCTCGTCGTTGCGGATGGCAAGCTGCAGGTGGCGCGGGATGATGCGCGTCTTCTTGTTGTCGCGGGCCGCGTTTCCGGCCAGCTCGAGCACCTCAGCCGCGAGGTACTCCATGACGGCGGCGAGGTAGACGGGCGCCCCGGCGCCGACGCGCTCTGCGTAGTTTCCCTTGCGCAGGAGGCGGTGGATTCTGCCGACCGGGAACTGGAGCCCAGCCCTGCTTGAGCGGGACTTTGACTTGCCCTTGACTTTGCCTCCCTTTCCGCGTCCGGACATGGCGATGGGCTAGCGACGGTGCACACGAAACGGAAACGAAAACGACCGGTGCGAGCGGCAGCGAGTCGAGCAGCGGAGTGCGTGCCGGCGCAGCCGGGGTGGGGGTGCTTTATGGGCTCGGGTGCGGCGGCCGGTTGCGCGCGCGCCCCATTGGTCGGCGGCCGCAACAGGGCGAGCTGGTAAAGGTGCGGCGGCGGCTGGCGGCGGGTGCCACTGTGTGGGGAGACGCTGACTAGAGCGGAGCGCTTGCTACTGGTGTTGCTGCTGCCGTACGTTGGTTCGAGATGCCGCCCAAGACTAGCGGGAAGGCCGCCAAGAAGGCTGGCAAGGCGCAGAAGAACATTTCGAAGGGCGACAAGAAGAAGAAGCGCAAGAGGAAGGAGAGCTATGCCATCTACATCTACAAGGTGCTGAAGCAGGTGCACCCTGACACGGGCATCTCGTCGAAGGCGATGAGCATCATGAACAGCTTCGTGAACGACATTTTCGAGCGCATTGCGGCCGAGGCTTCTCGCCTGGCGCACTACAACAAGCGCTCGACCATCACGTCCCGCGAGATCCAGACCGCTGTGCGGCTGTTGCTGCCTGGCGAGCTGGCCAAGCACGCCGTGAGCGAGGGCACGAAGGCGGTGACCAAGTACACGAGCTCCAAGTAAGGAGGTGGCTCTGGAATGGAAGGAAGGATGGAGAAGGCTCCTCCGTTGCGAGAGCGGCAAAACGGCCCTTTTCAGGGCCACCAACTTGCCTTTTGCGGGAAGGGCGGAATTGTTGTTGTTGTTTGTGTGTGTGGACGGCTGTGATGTATGTGTGCATTTTGATTGTGGGTGGGGGGGCGCGTCAAAGCGTGTTGCGCGGGGTACGGCCACGAGGTTGGTCGCCGTGGCGTGGAATGGTGGCACGCCTCGTTGGCGTGGTTTTTGACCCATTGGTGTTGTTGGGGTGTGTGTGTGTGTTACCCGTCTGCGAGGGGGGACAGTGCGATCGGCGACTTTTGTGTCACCGTAACGACGGCCGTTTGCGGGTTTGTTTTTTTGCACATCATACATGGCGAGGGTGAAATGTGAAATGTTTTTGTTTGGTTTTTGTTTTGTTTTTTTGCCGCCCACTATTCCCTTTGCTGTACGCCGAGTTTGACAATGGTGCGACGTAACTGCAGCGTGGAGGTGTGTGAGTGACGTTGAAATGAACGTGCCATTAAGACGCATTGTTGTTGTATTGTACTGTACGTGTACGGCGACACGCACGATGATGTACCATTCGACTCTGATGTTTGATAGCCGTGTCTGACTGATTGCGTACGACGCACGCACACCGATGTCGTCATTCAAGATGCACGCTAGACGACGACGGCGGCGGCGGCGGTGGTCGTTTGTTTGGCGAATGTCTGTACACGTGTTTGTCTGTGTCCATCCGGTATGTATTTGTTTGTTTGAAAGTGTTTTGTGTGTCGGTGACGTGGTCCGATCCGTCGCCCCCTGAGTAACTGTCGATCGGCGCGATAGACCGGCGTCACGCAACTGAACCGAAGTCTTGGGCACACCCGTCATACTGTTGTACACCGTCGCGCTGAGAACGGTAACGAAAGGTTGACGTTGATCGGTCGAATGTCTGGGCAGAACGTGAGGAATGAGGCAAGAGTGCAAGGAGGGGGGGCAAAAGAGAGAGGAAGGGAAAAAGGGGAGAAACGCATTCGTAGAGCAACGGAACGTTCCCGTGTCGGAGGCGTATTGGAGCCGCACTGAAATGCGTTTAACGGCGGCGCGGCTGCAAGTGTCTGCCGTGGTGAACGTTACCTTTGACGGCTGCATTGGGCTTTGCCTTTGCTTTCGCTTTCGCTTTCGCGTTCGCTTTCGCTTTCCCGGATGTACGTAACGTTTGTTGATATGGTTCTGAGGAAGAGTGTATGACAGTGCCGTGCCGTCCATGTTCGTGTGCCCTCCCATTGTGTGTATGCTATTGTCTGTGTACTTGAATGATGTATGTAGGTGTTAGTGGACATGTTTTACCAGTGGGGGGAAATGGATCGTCGATAGTTGCCGTCACTCTGTCACGGTCGAGATGACGCACCCTCCGTACAGAAAGGTGTCGAGAAAGTGAGTGTGTGTGTGCGTCCGTGAATTGGCAGCGTTTGGAGGTGGGCGTGCCCTGCATGTGGCCCGGAAAAGGCTGTTCGTTAGGCGGTAGTGTTGTGTGGACAGGGGAGGGGCATGCGTAACGCTGCTGGCATGGCATTTCGGGAGATGGGAGGGGGCAAACGAGGAAACGAGGAGCGGCGGCCAAAGACGGGACGGGGAGGGGCGCGGTGTGGGTGGCTTGCGCCTGTGCTCGGCGTTGTGGTTTGTGCAAAAGAGGAGGAGAAAAACAATGTGAGTTGCCAGGGAGGGGAGCGGTGTTGTGTTGTGGTTGTCGTGGTGTAGCCGCAGACGCGGCTGTCAGTGAACGTGGCGAGACGGACGGATGCGCGGAGGGGCGGGGGCGGCGCATTTCGCCGGTGCCGTGCCGTGCCGTGCCTGAAAGCCGCGTGGTCGCTGTGTTGTTGGTGGCGTGGGGGCGAGGAGAGTACCGTACGGGTGTGCTTGTGCGCCGGAAATGGCACACTGCGCCCGCCCGTCTTGGAGGCTGATGGCTGTGGTGTGGAAATGGGGCGCGGTGATGTTGAAGCACAGAAAAGAAACCAAGAAAACGGAAGGCGTGATGCGGCGGTGGTGGTGAGAGCGGGAAAAACAAAACAAAAGAAAAAAAAAACAAAAAAAAAGAAGGAAAAACAACAAGAAACAAAAAAGAAAACAAAAAGTCTATCAATATTAAAATGTAAATGGAAATGGACCCAGGTATAACCTCCCTGCACAAATAGCAGAGAGTCCGATGATAATAAAAATGTGCCAGAATGTTAACGTCCCTACAAAACAAACCCAACGATAATATTAATGAAAGAGTGAACCGTATGTAACATTGCAACAGACATAATGAAACCTGATAAATTGTATAAGGGCAGCAGCCGTTGACCTTTGGCCCTGTATTCAGAATAAAAAGAGCCAAAGATCGTTACCCCAATGAAAAAGACACTGAAACACGTATGTAACATAGTAGCGATGGCGAGACATTGTAGCATCTGTGACCAGAGAGTTTGCGCTGGACTGCGCGAGTGTTGCGAGCGGTTCTCAGTCAGTCAGTCAGTCTGTGTAGTTGAGGGCTGTACTCTGTCAGTAGTCGTCGCGTGCAGTACGCTAATAGTCGTCATGCAGAGCGGTCGGTCAGTAGTAGCAGCCGAGTGCGGTTGTGTGATGTAGGCGGTCGGCAACACTGGTCAAGATGGTGAATAAGGTATACTGTTAATTGATATAATCGTTAGATAATGAGAAATTGTATTTATTGTAATTATTCTCCAACAAGTTCCCCAATAATAATTTTTATTTCAAAAGCATTTTTCAAACATTTAATCTTTTATTGAACTAAAGAGTTCGTTCCACTTCTTTGAAGAAAAATGTCACTAAAATCACAAAGAAAGAGAATATTATTATTTGCAATGCAGTTCCTCCAAGCGCTGCGCAACAACCAGAGCAGAAATGTGACATCCATTTATTCGGAGGTAAGACTTTTAATTCTGATTGTTTTGCACAGGGCCAAAGACCGATATTTCGGTTTAATTGAAGTTTCTTGTCACTGAACGGACTTTTGTAAATGTTGTGTGAAGACTTTATATTTGAGTCAGATTGCGAATTGCACATTTTTGTTGCCATTTTCAATACCTCTCATTGTGGGCGAGGTTACAATTAGCGCAATGTCCATTAGCATCCGTAAATAACATTGTCCATTATTTTAAATATTGCTGGGAGGTTACAACACACACACACACAAAACAAAAAACAAAAAAAAACAAAAAATTGCATTTATATCCGCTCCTCAATTGTAGATACCCCTTACACAGCTGTGTGCAATGAATGAGTGCTGGCTGGTAATTAATTGCACTCCTTGGAGGGAAATGCCATAGGAAGTAGTCTTTAAAAAGTGAATGTTTTTCGTTAAGAGACAAAAGTTACTTTAGAAAAAAAGTAATAGTGGGGCTTTTGTTGTTGAACAAAATAAGTACAATGAACATACGTTATCAGATTTGCGCAATGCAGCGTCACACCACCTTTTGATTATAACACAATATACTATACATCGTCCCGAACCGTGACCAGAGTCGCGAGACGAGCAGAGCACGCCGCCGACGCCCGCTCAGTACAACCGTCCACCCGCTACTACTGTCGACCGACTACTACCTCTCCCGACTCGCGCTACAATATATATAACAACTGTTCCTGGCGACCCGGTGCGTGCAACTACTGTCGTCTGGCGCGGTCCAAGCGCCGACTAGCAGCGATAAAGAACTCTCTGGTCAGACAGAGATGCTGTCATGCCTCGCCATCGCTCTGGTAATGAATACATACGTGGTGCAGCGTGCGTACCACCGGAACACGCAGTGGCGGAGCCAAAGACTGTGTTGTCGAGGTCGAGTGCGAGTGGGAAGAGAGGCAGCGTCGGCACGGAGATGCAAGCGAGCGCGAGACGCACGGGGGCTGCGGCGTGGCGCGTTTGCGGTCGGCGCCTTTGGTGGCAACGGCCGGGACAAGCAGCGGTGTATGGTGTGGTGCGGGGCGGACAGGGGCGGCGGTGGACGGGGAGGAGGCGGCGCGACGACGGCATGGGGGCGAAAACGGGACGGGGGACGGCGGATGTTGAGAGGCGTCACGCGCGGACAGGACACAGACTCAGAGACACACAGATTGGAAAGGGAGGGTGCGCGGTAGTAGTTGGGAATGTGCGTACCGTGCGGGATGGGAGTGGGCGAGGAACACGGTCGTGGCCCCTGTTTTGGGTGCGTGTGATGACGTCGGTGTGTTGTGGGAAGGGAAGGTGCTGTGGCGGCGGCGCGTAATGGGCGTAGGCCGAAAAGAGAAAGGAACGTGGGCAGTGTGTTGGCAAGCGTCGGTTCGACTGCGACGTTGATGGGCAGGGCAGGGCAAGGTTAATGGTGGTAGGAGTAGGCGTGTGGGCGCAAAAAATCTGCCGCTGCAGGCGGTGCCGTAACCGCCATGGCGGGAAGGAGAGAGGGCCAAAGAAAGAAAGAAAGAAAGAAGAAAACAAAAAAAAAAAAAGGAGGGGGGGGGGGCGAAAGTGGAGAGGCGGTGGTGTGAGAAGGGCGGGGGCGGAAGGAAGGCAGGAAGGACAAGAGGCGAGGCGACGGCTTGCTTTGTGTATCGGTCGGTCTCTGGCTATGCTTCGTTTTCTGCAGCAGGGTCGGTGCGCGGCGTGGCTCGCGGCAGTGGGAACGCCTGGTGGCTGGACGGCCAGCAATGCGGTTGGATGGGCGGCCACAGCACCGCACCTGTGCCCGAGGAGGAGACGCTGGCGGCGGGCCCTGAGGTGAGGCCGGCTCGGCTGGGGCTGTGGATGTGTAGGTGTGCGCCGCTGCTGCAACAACGAGTAAAACGCGAGAAGAAGGGATGGCGGTAGAGAGGAAAAAAAGAAAAAGGTCGTGTTGTGTTGATGCGCAGGCAGACGCGTACAGAGGGACGAGCCCGGTCTGCAGCAGGGTGTGGCCGTGCCGAGTGCAGAGCAGCGGCGGCTCGGTTCGGTTCGGCCCGGCCCGGCGGGCCGCGCTGTTGTCGCGGACGTGAGCGCCCCCTGGCGGGTGGCCGGAGGCGGCGCGGCGTGTTGGACGTGTGGCTGGTGGCAGTGCACAATTTGCGAGTGGCTGGCGGTGTGGTGTGGCGGTTGGCGCGTCGGGCGGCGGAGAGGTATGTGTTGCGGGCGCCCTTTGCTGCGCTGCGTCGTTGCGTGTGCCGTACAGGGCGGGCGCTTGTCGACTGTGTGGGCGGTGTGGCGAATTGGCGTGAAACGGCTGCCGAGAGGTGTGTGGTAGCGAGCCGGTCGGTGGTGTCAGTGCGAAGGGGAATGTGCGTGCGTTTGGCGGTTTCGGTGTGCTTTTTGCGGCGTGAGAGTGGGAATTAGTGGGGCCGGCTGTTGTGTTGGTTCCTTGTGTCTTGTGTCGCGTAGCTTGATGGCAACGTGGAAGGACGCCGGTTTCGTTTCGAGCCTTGCGTGTGGTTGTCGACGTTGACTGGTTGGCGTGTGCCGATGCACGTGCATGTGTGGGTCGCGAGTGCGTTTTTGGCTGGCTGTGTGTGTGTGTGTGTGTTTTGGGGGGGAAGGGGGAGGCGGTGGTGAAAGTGCAGTCGTTGCCACGGGCGTCGTCGGGTGGGGCTGGGGCTGTGCGTCGTGGCGGAAAGGTGGTAGGTTGCGGGAAGCGAGCCCGTCGTTGACGGTGTCGCGTGAGTTGTGAATCGAGTGGGGCGCGGGGCGCGGGACAGGAGCAGCGTGCCGCTGCGTCGTGGTCGTCAGCAGAGGCTGTGCGTGTGCTTGTCCTTTTTGTGGGCGGTTCGTGCGAGGCGTTTTTGTTTTGTGTTGCCCTAGTTGTTAGTTTATTTTGTTTGTGTTTGTTATTTTGAGACGACGACTGGTTGGTGGCGTGCGCGCGAAGTGGCGGTGTGCGCTTCCCGTGTCGTTTGTGTTGTTTGGTTTTTTTGTTTTTGTGTGTTTTTGTTTTTTTTTTTTTTTTTTTTTTTTTTTTTTTTGCACTGGGCCCCGGTGGGTGGGTGCGTGTGTGTCGATTGCCGGCTGGCGAAAGGTGCGCCATCGGCGGGGTGGGTCGCCGGCACAAGTAGAGGCGGCGGCGTTGTTGCTGTTGTTGTGTGGTGTTTGTTTTGTTCGGCTGTGTCGGCGAGCTGTGTTGCGGTGCGTGTGAATGGTGGTGCAAAAGTGCTGGCGTTGGGGCTGCGACTGCGACGGCGACGGCGGCGAGCCGCGGGCGCGCCATTGATAGTGATGTTGTGAACAGCGGCTGTGTACGGTAGTGGTGTTGTTGTAGCACGACGTGCATCCGGGCCGGCGCGGAAAGCGCAGTTGCGGGCGGTTGCCCTTCGGTGCCAGCCATGTCGCGTGAGCGGCGGGTTGCTCTGGTGTCGACACGTGGTGCTCTGGGTTGTTGTGTGGTGCCCTTTGGCCGGTGGGGGTGGTTCGCGTGTGTCTCGTTCGCGCTCGGTGTCTGGTCGTGGTCGTGCTGCTCCCCCGTCTGTCGGCGGTTTCCGACGTCGTCTGTACGTTTTTGTTCGTTTGCGGCGTGCCTGCCGACGTCGTCCCGTCGCGACCTTTCAACCGAAAGTGTGGCGCCCGAAGGTGAACGAACGTAACCCTGACCTCGGCGCTTTACGCTGAGCCGAGCGAACCGAACCGAACCTAACCTGTGGTGTGGCGAGGTGAGCTCAGCCTGTGAGCCCCTAACGTCTACGTAAGGTAAGCTGTCCGGCTCACGCCTCACGTTTTTGAACGCTTTTTTAACCTACGTTTGACGCTTCTTAACCTAGCACTGACCCCTTAACCTAACGTGTAACCTAACCTAACCTAACCTAACCTAACCTAACCTAACCTAACCTAACCTAACCTCTGACGCCTGACGTGTTTGAATGCTTAACCTAAGTTTGACGCTTAACCTAACCCAAGTCCCCTTAACCTAACCCACGTCCACCTAACCTAACCTAACCTAACGTAGACGTGTAAACGTAATGTGTAACGCGTAACGTGTAAGGTCGGCTGTCGTGTGTGCTTGACGGCAGATTGGGTTGGTCTGTAGATTCGGATTGCGGTTTGCCTCGGTCGAGGGGTTGGGTCGGAAGCGGCGAGGGGCGGCGGCGCCTGTTGCGCAGGCGGCGTCCGTTTGCGGCGGGCAATTGTTGAGAAACGGCTGTGAATGTTGGCGGGCGAGAGGAGGAGGACGGCGCGCGATGTGGCCCGACGGCTGCGGGCCGATCGGGAAACGGCGGGAGGGCGACGGAAGGCGATGGGGCGGCGGAGGCGCGTTTGCACGGCCGTCATCGCCGCACGCCTCGGCTTGTGTGGCTGTGGCGCCGGCCGCGCTGGCCGGGCTGCCGCGGCGACGGTGTGGGAGTTTTGCCGAAGGTTTGGCCATTGTGGCGGGTCGTCGGCTGGGGCTGTGGGGGCGGCATTTGGGCGGGGGCGGCGATTCTCGGCGGGCCGACCCAGGCTGTAGCGCGCGGTAGCTGCAGTTTGGCCGTGGTTTGCGGCGCTGCCGTGGCGACTGGTTGGCGACTGTGGTGTGGCTGTGTGTAGCCCCATCCTCGGTGGTTTGAAAGGCGCGGGCGGTTGTGGCGCAGGTTTGGGGCTGCTCCGCACAGGCTGTCGGACGTTGGGCGGTAGCAAGCGCGGGAGGCGCGGCGCGGCGGCGCGCAGAGTGGCGGCCGCTCTCTCGGCCGTCCGCGCCCGCCCGCGACACTGGCTGGGCCTTGTGATTCTCTGCTCTGCTGCTGTGCTGTGCTTGCGTGCCTGCCTGCCGTCCCGCTCGCTCTCGCTGTGTGTTACGCGCGTCGTCGAAATGGCAGATCAGGCGGCTACGAACGAGACTGCTGCGGCACCCGCCGCCACCGGCACTACGAAGAAGGCCAAGTCTGCGTCGTCTGCGAAGAAGCCGCGCGCCAAGCCTGCGCACCCGCGCACCTCTGAGATGGTGACGGCCGCCATCAAGAGTCTGAAGGAGCGCGGCGGGTCGTCGCTGCAGGCGATCAAGAAGTACATAGCCGCGCACTACAAGCTGGACGCGGAGAAGCTGGCGCCGTTTATCAAGAAGTACCTCAAGTCGGCCGTCGTGGCGGGCGAGCTGGTGCAGACGAAGGGGAAGGGCGCGTCCGGCTCGTTCAAGCTTGCCGGCGCCGGCGGCGGGGGGGCGGCCGAGGGCGGCAAGGCTCGTGCTGGCGGTGCCAAGAAGAAGCGCGCCGCTCCGGCCAGCAAGGAGAAGAAGGGCGCCCGTGCGGCCGGCGCAAAGAAGGCTGGTGGCGTGAAGGCGGCGACCGGTCGGAAGGCGGGCGCCGCCAAGAAGGCGTCTGCGGCGTCGGCCGCGCCCGCGGGTGCGAAGAAGGCGGCTGCGGCCAAGCCGGCCAAGGCCAAGTCGCCGTCGAAGGCGAAGAAGGCCGCCAAGGTTCCGACGAAGAAGCCGAAGGCGCCGCGCCCGAAGAAGGCGACGACGCCGTCTAAGGCGAAGGCTTCGCCCAAGAAGAAGAAGTAGAGTAGAGGAGAAAGAGATGGGAGAAAGGAAGGGTTTGGCGCTTGACTCCGTCGTCCCCACCCCCCGTCGTCGTCTAGTGGCGCGCAAGAGACGCGCGGCCCAAAACGGCCCTTCTCAGGGCCATCAAAGCACGTCGGGGAAGGTTTTGATTGTCGTGTTGCGTTTGGTGTGGGTGTCTGTCTGGCGTTTCTGTATGCCCGTGGGGATGCTGTTTGCGTGCCGTGGTGGTTGGATTGCGGGGGTCGGTGGCGGGTGTGGGCGGCGGTAGCGGTAAGCGGTGTTGTTGTTGTTGTCGTGGTTGATTGTCGCCGTGTTTGTGGCGGCGGCCGACGGTTGGTTTTTCTGTCACGTTGTTTTGTTTGAATACGTTGGTTGGCTTGCCTGCGTTCGTTCGTCTCGGATGTCTGTCTTGTCGAGTCGTGTCTGGTCTTTGTTTTGTTTTGTTCCTTTGTGTGTGTGTGTGTGTGTGTTATGTTTTGCAACGGGGGGCACGTTGAGATGTGGAAGGAGTCGGCGGGGATTTCGGTGGCGCGTAGAGCGAGCGAGCGCGCGCGCCTGCCTGGCCGTTGGCCGTCGGAGTGGAGTGCGGGTTTTTTTTGTTTTCGAAACGAAAGCGGCGGCCGGCCAGCCACCCGTGCGGTGTGACGTCGGCCGTTGGGTATTGTGCGCTTTGAGCGCCGGGGAGGGATGATGTGTGATTGTTGCGCGCTGCTAGCAGGCAGGCAGAGTGAGCGGGTGTGGCGGACGGACGGGAAGTGGTGGTTTTTTTTTGTTTTTGGGTTGCGGGGCGAGAGGCAGGCGACCGACAAAGTTTGCTCGCGACGGAGAGATGTTAGTGGCCCTGAAAAGGGCCGTTTTTGTTTGTGCGGTGCGGTGCGGTGCGGTGCCGCGGCGCGGTTTAGGCGCGCTCGCCGCGGATGCGGCGCGCGAGCTGGATGTCCTTGGGCATGATGGTGACGCGCTTGGCGTGGATTGCGCACAGGTTGGTGTCTTCGAAGAGGCCGACGAGGTAGGCCTCGCTGGCCTCCTGCAGGGCCATGACTGCGGAGCTCTGGAAGCGCAGGTCGGTCTTGAAGTCCTGGGCGATCTCGCGCACTAGGCGCTGGAATGGCAGCTTGCGGATGAGCAGCTCTGTGCTCTTCTGGTAGCGCCTGATTTCTCGCAGGGCGACGGTGCCCGGCCTGTAGCGGTGGGGCTTCTTGACGCCTCCGGTGGCGGGCGCGCTCTTCCTCGCCGCCTTGGTGGCGAGCTGTTTGCGCGGCGCCTTTCCGCCGGTGGACTTGCGGGCCGTTTGCTTTGTGCGGGCCATGGCGGTAGCGGTAGCGGTAGCGGTAGCGGAGCGGCGTGCGTGGAGGTTAGGTGCGGCGCGGCGTCCGGTGCTGCCTTGACAACGGGCCCGCGCGCCTCCGTGCTGCGCTTATATGCCCTCGGTTGCGCGTGGTGGGGGGAGGGCGGGCCAGAGTCTATATAGGGGGGCGGCGGGCGCGCTGGGCGCAGACCGTAGCCGACTCGCCAGCCGCTGCAGCTGCTGTTTGTGCACGTTTTGCTTTGCCCGAGGAAGGAAGGATGACAGGCCGCGGCAAGGGAGGAAAGGGGCTCGGCAAGGGTGGCGCCAAGCGGCACCGCAAGGTGTTGCGCGACAACATCCAGGGCATCACGAAGCCCGCCATCCGCCGCCTGGCTCGCAGGGGCGGCGTGAAGCGCATCTCTGGTCTGATCTACGAGGAGACCCGCGGGGTGCTGAAGGTGTTCCTGGAGAACGTGATCCGCGACGCGGTGACGTACACTGAGCACGCCAAGCGCAAGACTGTGACGGCCATGGACGTGGTGTACGCCCTGAAGAGGCAGGGGCGCACCCTGTACGGTTTCGGCGGTTAGGCTGCGTCGCAGCGGGCGCTGGCCTTCCCGCGGCCGTGCTTGTGGGTGGGAGAGACTAGAAAACGGCCCTTTTCAGGGCCACCACACTGTTCGGAAGTTGAAAAGTGCGAAAGAGTCTGTGTTGTTGTTGCTGCGTGTGTGCGCTGTGTTGTTTGTTTGTTTCTTTCTTTCTTTCCGTTTGAGCGACGTGATGTGACTGGGAGGGGAGAAGGAAAGGAAACGTGTCATGTGGCTGGCTGTGTGTGGAGCTGCTTCGTTTGTGTGTTTGTTATTGTGTGTCTTTGTATCGATCGCGACGGAGATGGCGGGCTGTGTGTTGTTGTGCGAGAGGCGGTGATTATTTGCTTGCGTGGTTTGGCTCTGTGTGTTTGTTTGCGGCGGCGGCGTTGGGGTTTCCGAGGCAAGGCGTGTGGGCATAGGCGGCCGGATCAGCTGTTTCGTTCGTGTCGACGGCCGTTGCGCGCGGGAGTGGAGGGCGGTGTGTCGACACGCCTCCCTTTAACAATGGTCATTATTGCTGCCGTTGTCGGTTTGGAAGGCGACTGCGACCGTGCAAAATGTGTGTGTGTGTGTGTGTGTTTTGGGCCACACGGGCTGTGTGGACGACAAGATGGCGGACGTGCGCCGGCGGCGGCTGTGCTGTGACGGTGCAAAGTTAAAACAAAACAAGGTGCGGCGAGGACGACTGAAATTTTGCTTTGGACGTAGGTTTGTGTGGTGGCCCTGAAAAGGGCCGATTGTTGTGGGCCGAGCCGGCAAAGCGCGTTGCGTGCAGGGGAGCACGCGGCGGCTGCGATTGCCTGGCCTCCTTTAGGCCTTCTTCTCGGTCTTCTTTGGCAGCAGGACGGCCTGGATGTTGGGCAGGACACCACCCTGTGCGATGGTGACGCCCGACAGGAGCTTGTTGAGCTCCTCGTCGTTGCGGATGGCAAGCTGCAGGTGGCGCGGGATGATGCGCGTCTTCTTGTTGTCGCGGGCCGCGTTTCCGGCCAGCTCGAGCACCTCAGCCGCGAGGTACTCCATGACGGCGGCGAGGTAGACGGGCGCCCCGGCGCCGACGCGCTCTGCGTAGTTTCCCTTGCGCAGGAGGCGGTGGATTCTGCCGACCGGGAACTGGAGCCCAGCCCTGCTTGAGCGGGACTTTGACTTGCCCTTGACTTTGCCTCCCTTTCCGCGTCCGGACATGGCGATGGGCTAGCGACGGTGCACACGAAACGGAAACGAAAACGACCGGTGCGAGCGGCAGCGAGTCGAGCAGCGGAGTGCGTGCCGGCGCAGCTGCTGCTTCTCTCTTTTATTCCTCTACCTTTAGAGGGTGTGCTGGTGGAGGTTGTTGTCACATTATGACATTTCCTCCTCTTTTCTTTTGTGTTGTTTTTGTTTCTTTGCTTTTGTTGGTTGCTGTTCGTTGAGAGTTTTCTTTAGTTGTTCTTTTTCTGCTACTGCAGGAGTAGCGACTTGGGTCTGTTATATCTCTGCCCATGGGGTTCGTATTGCCCAAGGGTGTTGATTAATTCGTTTTCTGACTTCCGCGCCGTGGCGTAGAACACTTCTGCCAGGGCGCGGAATCTTGTGGTGATTGGCTCTATGTCTGCGGCTTCGTGCAAATCTGCCGTGGGGAAGCGCGTGGGGACGTGTAGGGCTCGTCTTAACGCTCTGTTTTGAGTCTTTTGTAAGCGATCTATCGTCGATCTGGCTGCGTAGCCCCATACAGGGCACGCATATTCCAGTATCGGTCGAATTAGACTTCGATAGATCGCTACTCCTGTTGCGGGGTCGAGGGAACTGGTGCTGTTCAAGACAGGGTACAGAATCTGCATCCTGGCGTGAGCCTTTCTGCGAAGCTCCTCTATGTGGCACTTCCATGTCAGGCGTCTGTCAAGTGTGACACCGAGGTACTTCGCAGAATTTCTCCATGGCAAATTCTGCCCCTGCAATCTCAGCAGTTGGTATGGTCTTCTTGGGGGTCGGCGTTTCCCATAGCGTCTGGTGAGCAGCATGGCTTGTGTTTTCTCAGAGTTAATTGAGATGCGCCACTGCTTTGCCCAGTTTTCCGTCCTGTTTAGGGCGGTTTGCAGACGCCTTGTAACCAGGTTCCTGTTTGTCGAGCAGGAGAAGAATGCAGTGTCGTCTGCGTACTGTGCAGTGTTTACATGCTGAGTCGTAGGGATGTCAGCAGTGTAGACACTGTAGAGGACGGGTCCCAGGACTGAGCCCTGGGGCACGCCTGCACTGATTCTTCTCCTGGTCGACAGGGATCCATCGATCTTGACTGAGAAAGTCCTACCGGAGAGATAGTTTTTAACGATTTTGACTATCTTTCCGGGGAAGCCTAGGGTGTACATCTTGTGTAATATCCCGGTGTGCCAGACTGAGTCGAAGGCTTTTGCTACGTCTAACAAGACAAGCCCGCAGTAGCCCTTTCGGTTGAAGCTGTCTGTGGCTGCTTCAACCACCCTCATGATTTGCTGGGGGGCGGAGTGTCTTTGCCTAAATCCGAATTGGAATTTCGGCAGAATCTGCTCTCTTGTGATATAGTCCTGTATGGGGGTTAGTAGGAGGCGCTCGTAAAGTTTACTGAGGGTAGGCAGTAGACTAATTGGTCTATAGTGTTGCGGGAACACCGGGTCTTTTCCTGGTTTCGCGATCGCAATAACTTCTGCGTGCTTCCACTGCGCCGGGAATTTTTGTGATCGCGTCAGTTCATTAACTATATCGGTCAGGTGGGTGATTGCCAGAGGCGGGAGGAGTTTCAGCAATTCATTTGTGACCTGGTCGTGACCCGGGGTTTTCCTGGTGGGCAGGGACTTGATGCAGCGCGCCACATCTTCAGTACTGAAGAGTGGCGTGTAGTCATCTTCGTCGTCTGCTTCCAGGAACACGGCCAGTTCTCTGCGGACTGTTGCGACGTGTTCTCTGTCCTGTACTTCTGCTGGTCTGAACTGTTTTTCGAACACGTCGGCTAGTGCGTTAGCTTTGTCGATGGGGCTGAACTGCAGTCCGCGTTCGCCATGGAGTGGTGGCATTTTTGCGCGTCTTTTTGTGTACTGTTTGGTGGCTTGCCATAAACTATTGTCGTCTAGTTTGAGAGCTGAGAGCCTTGCCGACCATTGTTGGTTGCGGTACTCATTGAGATCGGCTTTCAGCTCTCTCTGTAGCCTATTGAGTAGCCTCCGTGTATCCCTATTTCTGGTGAGCTTCCACTCTTTGGCGATCCTGTTTTTGTGCCGTATTTGCGCAAGCAAGTGCGGGGGGAGTTGCCTGGAGCGGGGGGGCCCCGCAGGAGGCGGTGTGGCTCCCTCAGCAGCTTGTAGGATCGCTCTTGTGAGGTCGTCTAGTGCCTGTTCTGCTGTCTCTGCAGTTGGAGGCGGGGTCTGGGCAAGTTCAGCTGCTACTGCATTGCTGAATTGCTCCTTATTGATGCGCTTGTATGTCGCATGCCGTTGTGGGCTAGAGAGCCATTCTCCCATGTCGACCTCGAAAATCACGGGATTGTGGTCCGACGACATTCTGTTTACCGATGTCGCGGATACAAAGCCCACCAGATTCTTTGTGATGGCTATGTCGAGGACGTCCGGTCTTCCTCCGTTCTTTGGGAAGTGTGTCGGTTCCTCTGGGCCCCATATTTGTAACTGGTGTGTGCGCGCGAGTCGTTGCAGTTGTTGACCAGCTTGATTTCGGCGTCTCGAGTTCCAGTCCGCGTGCTTGGCATTTAGGTCCCCTGCTATTAGTAGTTTGCCTCTAATGCGACTTAGTGCAGCTATGTCGTCCTCTTCTAGTCTTTGGGAAGGGGGGCGATACACTGCAACGACTGTTAGGGGGCCAGTTACTGTAGCCACTTCGATTGCCGCTGTTTCTATTTCTGCTGTATTGGGGGGGTATATTTGATGGTGTCTGATACCTTTTTTGACATATACCGCTACCCCGCCTCCGTGAGTGGGTCGGTCGTTTCTGTAACAAATGTAGTTTGGTACAGAAACTCTTAGTCCTGGTTTGAGGAATGTTTCTCCCACTAGGCATATGTCAACTTTTTCTTCCTGTATGAATTCTCTAAACTCCGTGGGTTGGCGAGTAAGGTTGTCTGCGTTAAACGCGCATATTTTGAGACCTTGTATATTAGGTCTCCTATCCATGGTGGGGGACAATTTTTCCTGTGGCTGTCGCTGCTTCAGGCGACTGCTGTGCTGCCGATCTGAGGTCGGCGGGGAGCTGCGTCAATGTTGCTAGAATGCCCACTAGCTGGGTCATCTGTGCCTGTAGCAGTCGGATGGACGACGCGAGTTGCTGGATTGCAGCAGACTCGACTGCTTCTCGCGGACTGGTTTGTGGATGGCGTGGTGGACTGACTTCCCTAGGGCTTCCATCAGCTTGAGGAACCTGTTTACTGGTGTGTGGTGGTGGTGGTAGGTGGTTCGGCGGGTCGGGTGGGTCACCGGTAAGTGCACGGGAATATTTGGTAGATGCGAAGACCTGTGTTCTTACTGTGTCCTGGTTTCTTCTCTGGGGTGGTGGGGGGGGTGGCCTGGGTGCTGGCATGCTCCTATTGTGATTCGGGGTTTTATTGATAGCTTTGCCCCTCTGCCTGTCCCTTGCAGCTCTGTACTCAGGACATCCTAAGTAGCTGGCTGGGTGCGCTCCCCTGCAATTGGCGCACTTTTCTTTTCCCTCCCCCCTTGGCAGTTTGCACTGCTCGTAAGTGTGGTGTTCAGTGCATCTGACGCACACCACTGGCATCGTGCAGTCTCGCGCGATGTGTCCTAGGGCCTGGCAGTTATAGCAGCGGCCTGGTCCCGATCTCTTTTTGAGCTTCTCGGGAGTGACCGTTAGCGCCAGTATCCTTTTGACCTCCCAGATCTTTCGGTTTTGGGCAGAGTCTGGGAGGGTGACCGTATGAAGGGGCCAGGGTCGGTTCGGTCGCGTCAACACCACCGAACTAACCTCGAAACCTTCCTCCTGAAGGAACTGTTTGATGTCCGCAGTGTCGGTGGTATGTGGTACACCGCGGAACACCAGTCTAATCGGCCTTCTCGCTGCTAGTGGGAAGGTGTAGAAATGAAGTTTCCGCTCCTCTAGCACCTTCCTCACTGCCTTGTAGTCGTCGACGTTTCTAAGAGTGATCTTAACTTTGTCACCGCCAGTTGTTTTGGCGGTGAATCTGTCTTGCCCTACCGTGTTCGTGATGACATCGTACAGAGCTTTATAGTCATTTTCGAATTGCACGACTATGGGCGGGATTCTGAGGGATTTGTGTTGTTCGTTTCCCTCAGTGTCATCTGCTTCTGGCGGTGCATTTTGCGCAGATTCTCCCACCGCGTCGAATCTGTTGGCGGTGTGTATTGGGGCTGGTGTGTCTAAGACGGGGGATCGTCTGGCGGTTTTACGTGCCAGCTGGAATCCCTCGTCGTCAATTTCCTGCGTGGCGATCTCTGCGCTGCTTCCGCATCGCTCGCTCCCCTCAGCGCACACCCCAGCAACGCTCCGAGGTTCCTCCGCTCCGGCATTCCCCCGCGGTGGCGAGCCCGCGCCGGCGGTATCGGTTTCCTTCCGCCGCCCGCGCGCACCCGCCTCCGCGCCTTCGTGCTTTTGCGCATTCACCTCGGGGCGCAGCCGCCCGGCCGCCTCGGGGGGCGCGCTAGCCGTCACAGCGCAGGCGCTTTGTTCCGCTGCTACCTGGCCCTGCTGGCCGCCGCTGCACGTGGCCCGGTCGGCCTTTGTGTTGGCAGGCGCGGTCGGCTCAGGCGCGGCCGACCCGGCCGCGTCCGCCACTTCCGGCCGCCGCGCAGCGACGGTTTTACGCGAGGTGGTCTTTCGCTTCTTTACCGGTGACCCTGGTTTGACTTTGTTGCGTTTCGGTGACTTCTTTGACTTCGCCTTGATTAGACGGGCACTTGGTGGTGTTCTGTCACCCTTGGGCAATATCGGTGGTTCTTTCCACGCTCTTTCGAGCTTCTTCTCATATTTACGTCTGTCCCTACCGGTGAGACCCGCGATTGCGTTGAGCAACAGCAATCGCGAGCTCGGGCTCATCCCGCCCTGGCTGCCCGTTAGGTCCGTCCTGTTGACCTCGTAGCAGCCAGGGGAATTTTCTTTCTCTATAATCGTGAGTTTCACTGGGGTGTCCATGTCCAGACTCGGAAGGATGGCTGCCAGGGGGTGTCGGTGTCTGCTTTCGGTTGGCACCGTTAGGTATCAGGCAGAACAGTCCGACCCTAACAGTTCTAACACGCGCGGGTATCTGGCCGTTGACCAGGCCCTGACGTGCAATTTCCCTACTCTTGGGGGGGAGCAGAGCTAGTCTCTGCGGCAGCAGGAGTACCTGTCGCAGCCGAAGTGCTCGAACCGGCCGAAAAAGCGAACCGCGGCAGCAAGAAGACGCGCACCAAGACGCGCCAACCCACAGCTCACAACCCGCAACGACAATTTGCTCAACAGCTGCCGACAATTCAGCTGCTCGCCCCGCAATCTTCTTGCAACTCCGCTCCCGATTTGAAAAAATCAGGAGCTCGGAAGCCTTAGTGCCGAACCGTCCAGCTACAGCGCTAGGACAATCAGCGACTAATCCCGCAAGCGGGAACATTTCGAAGGGCGACAAGAAGAAGAAGCGCAAGAGGAAGGAGAGCTATGCCATCTACATCTACAAGGTGCTGAAGCAGGTGCACCCTGACACGGGCATCTCGTCGAAGGCGATGAGCATCATGAACAGCTTCGTGAACGACATTTTCGAGCGCATTGCGGCCGAGGCTTCTCGCCTGGCGCACTACAACAAGCGCTCGACCATCACGTCCCGCGAGATCCAGACCGCTGTGCGGCTGTTGCTGCCTGGCGAGCTGGCCAAGCACGCCGTGAGCGAGGGCACGAAGGCGGTGACCAAGTACACGAGCTCCAAGTAAGGAGGTGGCTCTGGAATGGAAGGAAGGATGGAGAAGGCTCCTCCGTTGCGAGAGCGGCAAAACGGCCCTTTTCAGGGCCACCAACTTGCCTTTTGCGGGAAGGGCGGAATTGTTGTTGTTGTTTGTGTGTGTGGACGGCTGTGATGTATGTGTGCATTTTGATTGTGGGTGGGGGGGCGCGTCAAAGCGTGTTGCGCGGGGTACGGCCACGAGGTTGGTCGCCGTGGCGTGGAATGGTGGCACGCCTCGTTGGCGTGGTTTTTGACCCATTGGTGTTGTTGGGGTGTGTGTGTGTGTTACCCGTCTGCGAGGGGGGACAGTGCGATCGGCGACTTTTGTGTCACCGTAACGACGGCCGTTTGCGGGTTTGTTTTTTTGCACATCATACATGGCGAGGGTGAAATGTGAAATGTTTTTGTTTGGTTTTTGTTTTGTTTTTTTGCCGCCCACTATTCCCTTTGCTGTACGCCGAGTTTGACAATGGTGCGACGTAACTGCAGCGTGGAGGTGTGTGAGTGACGTTGAAATGAACGTGCCATTAAGACGCATTGTTGTTGTATTGTACTGTACGTGTACGGCGACACGCACGATGATGTACCATTCGACTCTGATGTTTGATAGCCGTGTCTGACTGATTGCGTACGACGCACGCACACCGATGTCGTCATTCAAGATGCACGCTAGACGACGACGGCGGCGGCGGCGGTGGTCGTTTGTTTGGCGAATGTCTGTACACGTGTTTGTCTGTGTCCATCCGGTATGTATTTGTTTGTTTGAAAGTGTTTTGTGTGTCGGTGACGTGGTCCGATCCGTCGCCCCCTGAGTAACTGTCGATCGGCGCGATAGACCGGCGTCACGCAACTGAACCGAAGTCTTGGGCACACCCGTCATACTGTTGTACACCGTCGCGCTGAGAACGGTAACGAAAGGTTGACGTTGATCGGTCGAATGTCTGGGCAGAACGTGAGGAATGAGGCAAGAGTGCAAGGAGGGGGGGCAAAAGAGAGAGGAAGGGAAAAAGGGGAGAAACGCATTCGTAGAGCAACGGAACGTTCCCGTGTCGGAGGCGTATTGGAGCCGCACTGAAATGCGTTTAACGGCGGCGCGGCTGCAAGTGTCTGCCGTGGTGAACGTTACCTTTGACGGCTGCATTGGGCTTTGCCTTTGCTTTCGCTTTCGCTTTCGCGTTCGCTTTCGCTTTCCCGGATGTACGTAACGTTTGTTGATATGGTTCTGAGGAAGAGTGTATGACAGTGCCGTGCCGTCCATGTTCGTGTGCCCTCCCATTGTGTGTATGCTATTGTCTGTGTACTTGAATGATGTATGTAGGTGTTAGTGGACATGTTTTACCAGTGGGGGGAAATGGATCGTCGATAGTTGCCGTCACTCTGTCACGGTCGAGATGACGCACCCTCCGTACAGAAAGGTGTCGAGAAAGTGAGTGTGTGTGTGCGTCCGTGAATTGGCAGCGTTTGGAGGTGGGCGTGCCCTGCATGTGGCCCGGAAAAGGCTGTTCGTTAGGCGGTAGTGTTGTGTGGACAGGGGAGGGGCATGCGTAACGCTGCTGGCATGGCATTTCGGGAGATGGGAGGGGGCAAACGAGGAAACGAGGAGCGGCGGCCAAAGACGGGACGGGGAGGGGCGCGGTGTGGGTGGCTTGCGCCTGTGCTCGGCGTTGTGGTTTGTGCAAAAGAGGAGGAGAAAAACAATGTGAGTTGCCAGGGAGGGGAGCGGTGTTGTGTTGTGGTTGTCGTGGTGTAGCCGCAGACGCGGCTGTCAGTGAACGTGGCGAGACGGACGGATGCGCGGAGGGGCGGGGGCGGCGCATTTCGCCGGTGCCGTGCCGTGCCGTGCCTGAAAGCCGCGTGGTCGCTGTGTTGTTGGTGGCGTGGGGGCGAGGAGAGTACCGTACGGGTGTGCTTGTGCGCCGGAAATGGCACACTGCGCCCGCCCGTCTTGGAGGCTGATGGCTGTGGTGTGGAAATGGGGCGCGGTGATGTTGAAGCACAGAAAAGAAACCAAGAAAACGGAAGGCGTGATGCGGCGGTGGTGGTGAGAGCGGGAAAAACAAAACAAAAGAAAAAAAACAACAAAAAAAAAGAAGGAAAAACAACAAGAAACAAAAAAGAAAACAAAAAGTCTATCAATATTAAAATGTAAATGGAAATGGACCCAGGTATAACCTCCCTGCACAAATAGCAGAGAGTCCGATGATAATAAAAATGTGCCAGAATGTTAACGTCCCTACAAAACAAACCCAACGATAATATTAATGAAAGAGTGAACCGTATGTAACATTGCAACAGACATAATGAAACCTGATAAATTGTATAAGGGCAGCAGCCGTTGACCTTTGGCCCTGTATTCAGAATAAAAAGAGCCAAAGATCGTTACCCCAATGAAAAAGACACTGAAACACGTATGTAACATAGTAGCGATGGCGAGACATTGTAGCATCTGTGACCAGAGAGTTTGCGCTGGACTGCGCGAGTGTTGCGAGCGGTTCTCAGTCAGTCAGTCAGTCTGTGTAGTTGAGGGCTGTACTCTGTCAGTAGTCGTCGCGTGCAGTACGCTAATAGTCGTCATGCAGAGCGGTCGGTCAGTAGTAGCAGCCGAGTGCGGTTGTGTGATGTAGGCGGTCGGCAACACTGGTCAAGATGGTGAATAAGGTATACTGTTAATTGATATAATCGTTAGATAATGAGAAATTGTATTTATTGTAATTATTCTCCAACAAGTTCCCCAATAATAATTTTTATTTCAAAAGCATTTTTCAAACATTTAATCTTTTATTGAACTAAAGAGTTCGTTCCACTTCTTTGAAGAAAAATGTCACTAAAATCACAAAGAAAGAGAATATTATTATTTGCAATGCAGTTCCTCCAAGCGCTGCGCAACAACCAGAGCAGAAATGTGACATCCATTTATTCGGAGGTAAGACTTTTAATTCTGATTGTTTTGCACAGGGCCAAAGACCGATATTTCGGTTTAATTGAAGTTTCTTGTCACTGAACGGACTTTTGTAAATGTTGTGTGAAGACTTTATATTTGAGTCAGATTGCGAATTGCACATTTTTGTTGCCATTTTCAATACCTCTCATTGTGGGCGAGGTTACAATTAGCGCAATGTCCATTAGCATCCGTAAATAACATTGTCCATTATTTTAAATATTGCTGGGAGGTTACAACACACACACACACAAAACAAAAAACAAAAAAAACAAAAAATTGCATTTATATCCGCTCCTCAATTGTAGATACCCCTTACACAGCTGTGTGCAATGAATGAGTGCTGGCTGGTAATTAATTGCACTCCTTGGAGGGAAATGCCATAGGAAGTAGTCTTTAAAAAGTGAATGTTTTTCGTTAAGAGACAAAAGTTACTTTAGAAAAAAAGTAATAGTGGGGCTTTTGTTGTTGAACAAAATAAGTACAATGAACATACGTTATCAGATTTGCGCAATGCAGCGTCACACCACCTTTTGATTATAACACAATATACTATACATCGTCCCGAACCGTGACCAGAGTCGCGAGACGAGCAGAGCACGCCGCCGACGCCCGCTCAGTACAACCGTCCACCCGCTACTACTGTCGACCGACTACTACCTCTCCCGACTCGCGCTACAATATATATAACAACTGTTCCTGGCGACCCGGTGCGTGCAACTACTGTCGTCTGGCGCGGTCCAAGCGCCGACTAGCAGCGATAAAGAACTCTCTGGTCAGACAGAGATGCTGTCATGCCTCGCCATCGCTCTGGTAATGAATACATACGTGGTGCAGCGTGCGTACCACCGGAACACGCAGTGGCGGAGCCAAAGACTGTGTTGTCGAGGTCGAGTGCGAGTGGGAAGAGAGGCAGCGTCGGCACGGAGATGCAAGCGAGCGCGAGACGCACGGGGGCTGCGGCGTGGCGCGTTTGCGGTCGGCGCCTTTGGTGGCAACGGCCGGGACAAGCAGCGGTGTATGGTGTGGTGCGGGGCGGACAGGGGCGGCGGTGGACGGGGAGGAGGCGGCGCGACGACGGCATGGGGGCGAAAACGGGACGGGGGACGGCGGATGTTGAGAGGCGTCACGCGCGGACAGGACACAGACACAGAGACACACAGATTGGAAAGGGAGGGTGCGCGGTAGTAGTTGGGAATGTGCGTACCGTGCGGGATGGGAGTGGGCGAGGAACACGGTCGTGGCCCCTGTTTTGGGTGCGTGTGATGACGTCGGTGTGTTGTGGGAAGGGAAGGTGCTGTGGCGGCGGCGCGTAATGGGCGTAGGCCGAAAAGAGAAAGGAACGTGGGCAGTGTGTTGGCAAGCGTCGGTTCGACTGCGACGTTGATGGGCAGGGCAGGGCAAGGTTAATGGTGGTAGGAGTAGGCGTGTGGGCGCAAAAAATCTGCCGCTGCAGGCGGTGCCGTAACCGCCATGGCGGGAAGGAGAGAGGGCCAAAGAAAGAAAGAAAGAAAGAAGAAAACAAAAAAAAAAAAAGGA
The DNA here is from genome assembly GCF_021461395.2 of Schistocerca americana. Classification (NCBI taxonomy): domain Eukaryota; kingdom Metazoa; phylum Arthropoda; class Insecta; order Orthoptera; family Acrididae; genus Schistocerca; species Schistocerca americana. The sequence continues at coordinate 330,880 of NW_025725394.1, read as the reverse complement.
GGGGGGGGGGGCGAAAGTGGAGAGGCGGTGGTGTGAGAAGGGCGGGGGCGGAAGGAAGGCAGGAAGGACAAGAGGCGAGGCGACGGCTTGCTTTGTGTATCGGTCGGTCTCTGGCTATGCTTCGTTTTCTGCAGCAGGGTCGGTGCGCGGCGTGGCTCGCGGCAGTGGGAACGCCTGGTGGCTGGACGGCCAGCAATGCGGTTGGATGGGCGGCCACAGCACCGCACCTGTGCCCGAGGAGGAGACGCTGGCGGCGGGCCCTGAGGTGAGGCCGGCTCGGCTGGGGCTGTGGATGTGTAGGTGTGCGCCGCTGCTGCAACAACGAGTAAAACGCGAGAAGAAGGGATGGCGGTAGAGAGGAAAAAAAGAAAAAGGTCGTGTTGTGTTGATGCGCAGGCAGACGCGTACAGAGGGACGAGCCCGGTCTGCAGCAGGGTGTGGCCGTGCCGAGTGCAGAGCAGCGGCGGCTCGGTTCGGTTCGGCCCGGCCCGGCGGGCCGCGCTGTTGTCGCGGACGTGAGCGCCCCCTGGCGGGTGGCCGGAGGCGGCGCGGCGTGTTGGACGTGTGGCTGGTGGCAGTGCACAATTTGCGAGTGGCTGGCGGTGTGGTGTGGCGGTTGGCGCGTCGGGCGGCGGAGAGGTATGTGTTGCGGGCGCCCTTTGCTGCGCTGCGTCGTTGCGTGTGCCGTACAGGGCGGGCGCTTGTCGACTGTGTGGGCGGTGTGGCGAATTGGCGTGAAACGGCTGCCGAGAGGTGTGTGGTAGCGAGCCGGTCGGTGGTGTCAGTGCGAAGGGGAATGTGCGTGCGTTTGGCGGTTTCGGTGTGCTTTTTGCGGCGTGAGAGTGGGAATTAGTGGGGCCGGCTGTTGTGTTGGTTCCTTGTGTCTTGTGTCGCGTAGCTTGATGGCAACGTGGAAGGACGCCGGTTTCGTTTCGAGCCTTGCGTGTGGTTGTCGACGTTGACTGGTTGGCGTGTGCCGATGCACGTGCATGTGTGGGTCGCGAGTGCGTTTTTGGCTGGCTGTGTGTGTGTGTGTGTGTTTTGGGGGGGAAGGGGGAGGCGGTGGTGAAAGTGCAGTCGTTGCCACGGGCGTCGTCGGGTGGGGCTGGGGCTGTGCGTCGTGGCGGAAAGGTGGTAGGTTGCGGGAAGCGAGCCCGTCGTTGACGGTGTCGCGTGAGTTGTGAATCGAGTGGGGCGCGGGGCGCGGGACAGGAGCAGCGTGCCGCTGCGTCGTGGTCGTCAGCAGAGGCTGTGCGTGTGCTTGTCCTTTTTGTGGGCGGTTCGTGCGAGGCGTTTTTGTTTTGTGTTGCCCTAGTTGTTAGTTTATTTTGTTTGTGTTTGTTATTTTGAGACGACGACTGGTTGGTGGCGTGCGCGCGAAGTGGCGGTGTGCGCTTCCCGTGTCGTTTGTGTTGTTTGGTTTTTTTGTTTTTGTGTGTTTTTGTTTTTTTTTTTTTTTTTTTTTTTTTTTTTTGCACTGGGCCCCGGTGGGTGGGTGCGTGTGTGTCGATTGCCGGCTGGCGAAAGGTGCGCCATCGGCGGGGTGGGTCGCCGGCACAAGTAGAGGCGGCGGCGTTGTTGCTGTTGTTGTGTGGTGTTTGTTTTGTTCGGCTGTGTCGGCGAGCTGTGTTGCGGTGCGTGTGAATGGTGGTGCAAAAGTGCTGGCGTTGGGGCTGCGACTGCGACGGCGACGGCGGCGAGCCGCGGGCGCGCCATTGATAGTGATGTTGTGAACAGCGGCTGTGTACGGTAGTGGTGTTGTTGTAGCACGACGTGCATCCGGGCCGGCGCGGAAAGCGCAGTTGCGGGCGGTTGCCCTTCGGTGCCAGCCATGTCGCGTGAGCGGCGGGTTGCTCTGGTGTCGACACGTGGTGCTCTGGGTTGTTGTGTGGTGCCCTTTGGCCGGTGGGGGTGGTTCGCGTGTGTCTCGTTCGCGCTCGGTGTCTGGTCGTGGTCGTGCTGCTCCCCCGTCTGTCGGCGGTTTCCGACGTCGTCTGTACGTTTTTGTTCGTTTGCGGCGTGCCTGCCGACGTCGTCCCGTCGCGACCTTTCAACCGAAAGTGTGGCGCCCGAAGGTGAACGAACGTAACCCTGACCTCGGCGCTTTACGCTGAGCCGAGCGAACCGAACCGAACCTAACCTGTGGTGTGGCGAGGTGAGCTCAGCCTGTGAGCCCCTAACGTCTACGTAAGGTAAGCTGTCCGGCTCACGCCTCACGTTTTTGAACGCTTTTTTAACCTACGTTTGACGCTTCTTAACCTAGCACTGACCCCTTAACCTAACGTGTAACCTAACCTAACCTAACCTAACCTAACCTAACCTAACCTAACCTAACCTAACCTCTGACGCCTGACGTGTTTGAATGCTTAACCTAAGTTTGACGCTTAACCTAACCCAAGTCCCCTTAACCTAACCCACGTCCACCTAACCTAACCTAACCTAACGTAGACGTGTAAACGTAATGTGTAACGCGTAACGTGTAAGGTCGGCTGTCGTGTGTGCTTGACGGCAGATTGGGTTGGTCTGTAGATTCGGATTGCGGTTTGCCTCGGTCGAGGGGTTGGGTCGGAAGCGGCGAGGGGCGGCGGCGCCTGTTGCGCAGGCGGCGTCCGTTTGCGGCGGGCAATTGTTGAGAAACGGCTGTGAATGTTGGCGGGCGAGAGGAGGAGGACGGCGCGCGATGTGGCCCGACGGCTGCGGGCCGATCGGGAAACGGCGGGAGGGCGACGGAAGGCGATGGGGCGGCGGAGGCGCGTTTGCACGGCCGTCATCGCCGCACGCCTCGGCTTGTGTGGCTGTGGCGCCGGCCGCGCTGGCCGGGCTGCCGCGGCGACGGTGTGGGAGTTTTGCCGAAGGTTTGGCCATTGTGGCGGGTCGTCGGCTGGGGCTGTGGGGGCGGCATTTGGGCGGGGGCGGCGATTCTCGGCGGGCCGACCCAGGCTGTAGCGCGCGGTAGCTGCAGTTTGGCCGTGGTTTGCGGCGCTGCCGTGGCGACTGGTTGGCGACTGTGGTGTGGCTGTGTGTAGCCCCATCCTCGGTGGTTTGAAAGGCGCGGGCGGTTGTGGCGCAGGTTTGGGGCTGCTCCGCACAGGCTGTCGGACGTTGGGCGGTAGCAAGCGCGGGAGGCGCGGCGCGGCGGCGCGCAGAGTGGCGGCCGCTCTCTCGGCCGTCCGCGCCCGCCCGCGACACTGGCTGGGCCTTGTGATTCTCTGCTCTGCTGCTGTGCTGTGCTTGCGTGCCTGCCTGCCGTCCCGCTCGCTCTCGCTGTGTGTTACGCGCGTCGTCGAAATGGCAGATCAGGCGGCTACGAACGAGACTGCTGCGGCACCCGCCGCCACCGGCACTACGAAGAAGGCCAAGTCTGCGTCGTCTGCGAAGAAGCCGCGCGCCAAGCCTGCGCACCCGCGCACCTCTGAGATGGTGACGGCCGCCATCAAGAGTCTGAAGGAGCGCGGCGGGTCGTCGCTGCAGGCGATCAAGAAGTACATAGCCGCGCACTACAAGCTGGACGCGGAGAAGCTGGCGCCGTTTATCAAGAAGTACCTCAAGTCGGCCGTCGTGGCGGGCGAGCTGGTGCAGACGAAGGGGAAGGGCGCGTCCGGCTCGTTCAAGCTTGCCGGCGCCGGCGGCGGGGGGGCGGCCGAGGGCGGCAAGGCTCGTGCTGGCGGTGCCAAGAAGAAGCGCGCCGCTCCGGCCAGCAAGGAGAAGAAGGGCGCCCGTGCGGCCGGCGCAAAGAAGGCTGGTGGCGTGAAGGCGGCGACCGGTCGGAAGGCGGGCGCCGCCAAGAAGGCGTCTGCGGCGTCGGCCGCGCCCGCGGGTGCGAAGAAGGCGGCTGCGGCCAAGCCGGCCAAGGCCAAGTCGCCGTCGAAGGCGAAGAAGGCCGCCAAGGTTCCGACGAAGAAGCCGAAGGCGCCGCGCCCGAAGAAGGCGACGACGCCGTCTAAGGCGAAGGCTTCGCCCAAGAAGAAGAAGTAGAGTAGAGGAGAAAGAGATGGGAGAAAGGAAGGGTTTGGCGCTTGACTCCGTCGTCCCCACCCCCCGTCGTCGTCTAGTGGCGCGCAAGAGACGCGCGGCCCAAAACGGCCCTTCTCAGGGCCATCAAAGCACGTCGGGGAAGGTTTTGATTGTCGTGTTGCGTTTGGTGTGGGTGTCTGTCTGGCGTTTCTGTATGCCCGTGGGGATGCTGTTTGCGTGCCGTGGTGGTTGGATTGCGGGGGTCGGTGGCGGGTGTGGGCGGCGGTAGCGGTAAGCGGTGTTGTTGTTGTTGTCGTGGTTGATTGTCGCCGTGTTTGTGGCGGCGGCCGACGGTTGGTTTTTCTGTCACGTTGTTTTGTTTGAATACGTTGGTTGGCTTGCCTGCGTTCGTTCGTCTCGGATGTCTGTCTTGTCGAGTCGTGTCTGGTCTTTGTTTTGTTTTGTTCCTTTGTGTGTGTGTGTGTGTGTGTTATGTTTTGCAACGGGGGGCACGTTGAGATGTGGAAGGAGTCGGCGGGGATTTCGGTGGCGCGTAGAGCGAGCGAGCGCGCGCGCCTGCCTGGCCGTTGGCCGTCGGAGTGGAGTGCGGGTTTTTTTTGTTTTCGAAACGAAAGCGGCGGCCGGCCAGCCACCCGTGCGGTGTGACGTCGGCCGTTGGGTATTGTGCGCTTTGAGCGCCGGGGAGGGATGATGTGTGATTGTTGCGCGCTGCTAGCAGGCAGGCAGAGTGAGCGGGTGTGGCGGACGGACGGGAAGTGGTGGTTTTTTTTTGTTTTTGGGTTGCGGGGCGAGAGGCAGGCGACCGACAAAGTTTGCTCGCGACGGAGAGATGTTAGTGGCCCTGAAAAGGGCCGTTTTTGTTTGTGCGGTGCGGTGCGGTGCGGTGCCGCGGCGCGGTTTAGGCGCGCTCGCCGCGGATGCGGCGCGCGAGCTGGATGTCCTTGGGCATGATGGTGACGCGCTTGGCGTGGATTGCGCACAGGTTGGTGTCTTCGAAGAGGCCGACGAGGTAGGCCTCGCTGGCCTCCTGCAGGGCCATGACTGCGGAGCTCTGGAAGCGCAGGTCGGTCTTGAAGTCCTGGGCGATCTCGCGCACTAGGCGCTGGAATGGCAGCTTGCGGATGAGCAGCTCTGTGCTCTTCTGGTAGCGCCTGATTTCTCGCAGGGCGACGGTGCCCGGCCTGTAGCGGTGGGGCTTCTTGACGCCTCCGGTGGCGGGCGCGCTCTTCCTCGCCGCCTTGGTGGCGAGCTGTTTGCGCGGCGCCTTTCCGCCGGTGGACTTGCGGGCCGTTTGCTTTGTGCGGGCCATGGCGGTAGCGGTAGCGGTAGCGGTAGCGGAGCGGCGTGCGTGGAGGTTAGGTGCGGCGCGGCGTCCGGTGCTGCCTTGACAACGGGCCCGCCAGCTAGAGCATCTTCTACAGGGTTCGCCCTCTAACCCTGGTTGCCGGAGTATTTGCAGGCTTCCCCTGCATTGCCTCCATATCATCTCTCGACTAGTAGTTTCTTGCTTCTTCACTCTTTGTTAGTGTCTTCTTGTTGCCCTTTTCAGGTTTTGTTGTCTTCTGTGCTGACCGCGTTTGCGGGCAGCGGTGTTGGCCCATGTCGAGCCGACTGCACTTCTCCCGGCGCGGACGGCGCAGGGAGCGCCTCACTTCGGCTGCTGTTTAGCGGCCGCTTGTGTGGCCGTCAGCATGGCCTCCGCAACTCGCTGTAGCGTGTCGGCAAGGCTTGCCACCTTGTCGATTGCCACAGACAGTGCGGAGACGGCTGCTGCCAGGATGTCTTCATTCGCTGCAGGTGCAGCGTCCCGCCTTGGCGCAGCAGACTGACGGGCGGTGGCAGTCGTGTTGCCACTCTTGCCACCGTCCGTTGTAGTGGCGTCCTCTTTGCGCAGTTTCCCCTTGTGGGGGGAAACGCGCTCAGCTTCTGGCGTGCCCTCTCGGGCACGTTTGTTGGCGCGGATGCGCCTTCTTCTGTTCCCCACCGTGGTGGGGGCGTTTGTAGCTCCTGCGGCTGTCCTCTGCGTAGTGGCTGTTGCCTGCCGCCTCGACGGTTTTGCGCCTGGGCGCGGACGGCCGAGGGAGCGGCCGGCAGACTTCTGTGCTGGCTGCCCACGCTGGCGAGCAACCGCGGCTTTGAAGACTTCACAGCCGCGATAACTCGCCACATGTGGGCCGCCACAGTTTGCACACTTGGGAGTGTGCGTCCTCGGAAGTGGGCAGAGCCCACTTGCGTGGGGGCCTGCGCACTTCACGCATGCCTCGGGAAAGGAACAGTGGCGAGCCACGTGTCCCATCCCCTGGCAGCGGAAGCACTGGACGAGCCCCCTCTTCTGCTTGAGGCCCTCCGCGGTGACCGATGTGTTGGCCACCTTCTTCAGCTCGAAGAGCCGCCTGTTCTCCGGTGTATCGGTGGCAATCACCAGCAGGGAAGGCGACTCCTTGTGGCTGACGTGGGACTTGACCCGCGTCACGTTCCTGACGTGGAAGTCAAGGTCCGCCAGCTCCTCCTTCAACAGGTCAGGTTCTGCCGCCATGGGGAAACCCTTGACGACTACCTTCAGTAGCCTCTCGGGGACGGCGGCGTGCGTGTACCAGTGCAGGCCCTGGTTCGACGCCTCCGACGTCACCTTTACGTAATCCTGCGTGTTGCTGACTTGCAGCCGCACAAGGTTTCCAGAAGCAGCTCGCAGGGTGAAATCGGCAGTCGTCCACTGCCTGACGAGCTGCAGGAAGCCCTTGTAGTCCTTGGCCACCTCAAAGACTATCGGCGGCGGCCGTCGATGAGACAGCCCGGTGGTGGGGGCCATCTCTACTTCGTCGTCTGAGCAGCCAGCCCGTGCAGCGGTCGTGGGCACCGTCTGCGAGGTCGTTGGCCGCTCTGGCCTCTCGTCTTCTGCAAGCGCGCCGAAGCGGTTTGCAGTCGATGTGGGAGCCGGGGAAGGCGTCGCCCTGGGCCTGGCCGCCCGTCGGGACGAAACGGTCGTCCAGGTGGCGCCTGCCACGCTGTCGTCACGGATGGCGCGTCTTCTGCCTCCCGTGGTAGAGACAGTCGGCTGCCTCTTCTTCTTAGCTGCCCTTCTGGCACCTACTTGAGCAGCGGACATCGGCCGTTTGCGCCGCCCGCCATCTGCGAGGAGCGGTGCGCTGGCTGCCGTCCTTTGCCCGTTCTTCGTGGGCAGGAAATCTGCCAAGTTGACGATGACATCGTCATCTTCTCCTGACTCGAGGTCCGGGTCCCGTGGCCGAGTCGTCGTAGACGGCGGGTCAGACGGGGCCGCCGAGGGAGCACGCTCCTCCGGACGGCGGTCTGCCACACCAACTTCTCCCGGTTGCGCGTGGTGGGGGGAGGGCGGGCCAGAGTCTATATAGGGGGGCGGCGGGCGCGCTGGGCGCAGACCGTAGCCGACTCGCCAGCCGCTGCAGCTGCTGTTTGTGCACGTTTTGCTTTGCCCGAGGAAGGAAGGATGACAGGCCGCGGCAAGGGAGGAAAGGGGCTCGGCAAGGGTGGCGCCAAGCGGCACCGCAAGGTGTTGCGCGACAACATCCAGGGCATCACGAAGCCCGCCATCCGCCGCCTGGCTCGCAGGGGCGGCGTGAAGCGCATCTCTGGTCTGATCTACGAGGAGACCCGCGGGGTGCTGAAGGTGTTCCTGGAGAACGTGATCCGCGACGCGGTGACGTACACTGAGCACGCCAAGCGCAAGACTGTGACGGCCATGGACGTGGTGTACGCCCTGAAGAGGCAGGGGCGCACCCTGTACGGTTTCGGCGGTTAGGCTGCGTCGCAGCGGGCGCTGGCCTTCCCGCGGCCGTGCTTGTGGGTGGGAGAGACTAGAAAACGGCCCTTTTCAGGGCCACCACACTGTTCGGAAGTTGAAAAGTGCGAAAGAGTCTGTGTTGTTGTTGCTGCGTGTGTGCGCTGTGTTGTTTGTTTGTTTCTTTCTTTCTTTCCGTTTGAGCGACGTGATGTGACTGGGAGGGGAGAAGGAAAGGAAACGTGTCATGTGGCTGGCTGTGTGTGGAGCTGCTTCGTTTGTGTGTTTGTTATTGTGTGTCTTTGTATCGATCGCGACGGAGATGGCGGGCTGTGTGTTGTTGTGCGAGAGGCGGTGATTATTTGCTTGCGTGGTTTGGCTCTGTGTGTTTGTTTGCGGCGGCGGCGTTGGGGTTTCCGAGGCAAGGCGTGTGGGCATAGGCGGCCGGATCAGCTGTTTCGTTCGTGTCGACGGCCGTTGCGCGCGGGAGTGGAGGGCGGTGTGTCGACACGCCTCCCTTTAACAATGGTCATTATTGCTGCCGTTGTCGGTTTGGAAGGCGACTGCGACCGTGCAAAATGTGTGTGTGTGTGTGTGTGTGGGCCACACGGGCTGTGTGGACGACAAGATGGCGGACGTGCGCCGGCGGCGGCTGTGCTGTGACGGTGCAAAGTTAAAACAAAACAAGGTGCGGCGAGGACGACTGAAATTTTGCTTTGGACGTAGGTTTGTGTGGTGGCCCTGAAAAGGGCCGATTGTTGTGGGCCGAGCCGGCAAAGCGCGTTGCGTGCAGGGGAGCACGCGGCGGCTGCGATTGCCTGGCCTCCTTTAGGCCTTCTTCTCGGTCTTCTTTGGCAGCAGGACGGCCTGGATGTTGGGCAGGACACCACCCTGTGCGATGGTGACGCCCGACAGGAGCTTGTTGAGCTCCTCGTCGTTGCGGATGGCAAGCTGCAGGTGGCGCGGGATGATGCGCGTCTTCTTGTTGTCGCGGGCCGCGTTTCCGGCCAGCTCGAGCACCTCAGCCGCGAGGTACTCCATGACGGCGGCGAGGTAGACGGGCGCCCCGGCGCCGACGCGCTCTGCGTAGTTTCCCTTGCGCAGGAGGCGGTGGATTCTGCCGACCGGGAACTGGAGCCCAGCCCTGCTTGAGCGGGACTTTGACTTGCCCTTGACTTTGCCTCCCTTTCCGCGTCCGGACATGGCGATGGGCTAGCGACGGTGCACACGAAACGGAAACGAAAACGACCGGTGCGAGCGGCAGCGAGTCGAGCAGCGGAGTGCGTGCCGGCGCAGCCGGGGTGGGGGTGCTTTATGGGCTCGGGTGCGGCGGCCGGTTGCGCGCGCGCCCCATTGGTCGGCGGCCGCAACAGGGCGAGCTGGTAAAGGTGCGGCGGCGGCTGGCGGCGGGTGCCACTGTGTGGGGAGACGCTGACTAGAGCGGAGCGCTTGCTACTGGTGTTGCTGCTGCCGTACGTTGGTTCGAGATGCCGCCCAAGACTAGCGGGAAGGCCGCCAAGAAGGCTGGCAAGGCGCAGAAGAACATTTCGAAGGGCGACAAGAAGAAGAAGCGCAAGAGGAAGGAGAGCTATGCCATCTACATCTACAAGGTGCTGAAGCAGGTGCACCCTGACACGGGCATCTCGTCGAAGGCGATGAGCATCATGAACAGCTTCGTGAACGACATTTTCGAGCGCATTGCGGCCGAGGCTTCTCGCCTGGCGCACTACAACAAGCGCTCGACCATCACGTCCCGCGAGATCCAGACCGCTGTGCGGCTGTTGCTGCCTGGCGAGCTGGCCAAGCACGCCGTGAGCGAGGGCACGAAGGCGGTGACCAAGTACACGAGCTCCAAGTAAGGAGGTGGCTCTGGAATGGAAGGAAGGATGGAGAAGGCTCCTCCGTTGCGAGAGCGGCAAAACGGCCCTTTTCAGGGCCACCAACTTGCCTTTTGCGGGAAGGGCGGAATTGTTGTTGTTGTTTGTGTGTGTGGACGGCTGTGATGTATGTGTGCATTTTGATTGTGGGTGGGGGGGCGCGTCAAAGCGTGTTGCGCGGGGTACGGCCACGAGGTTGGTCGCCGTGGCGTGGAATGGTGGCACGCCTCGTTGGCGTGGTTTTTGACCCATTGGTGTTGTTGGGGTGTGTGTGTGTGTTACCCGTCTGCGAGGGGGGACAGTGCGATCGGCGACTTTTGTGTCACCGTAACGACGGCCGTTTGCGGGTTTGTTTTTTTGCACATCATACATGGCGAGGGTGAAATGTGAAATGTTTTTGTTTGGTTTTTGTTTTGTTTTTTTGCCGCCCACTATTCCCTTTGCTGTACGCCGAGTTTGACAATGGTGCGACGTAACTGCAGCGTGGAGGTGTGTGAGTGACGTTGAAATGAACGTGCCATTAAGACGCATTGTTGTTGTATTGTACTGTACGTGTACGGCGACACGCACGATGATGTACCATTCGACTCTGATGTTTGATAGCCGTGTCTGACTGATTGCGTACGACGCACGCACACCGATGTCGTCATTCAAGATGCACGCTAGACGACGACGGCGGCGGCGGCGGTGGTCGTTTGTTTGGCGAATGTCTGTACACGTGTTTGTCTGTGTCCATCCGGTATGTATTTGTTTGTTTGAAAGTGTTTTGTGTGTCGGTGACGTGGTCCGATCCGTCGCCCCCTGAGTAACTGTCGATCGGCGCGATAGACCGGCGTCACGCAACTGAACCGAAGTCTTGGGCACACCCGTCATACTGTTGTACACCGTCGCGCTGAGAACGGTAACGAAAGGTTGACGTTGATCGGTCGAATGTCTGGGCAGAACGTGAGGAATGAGGCAAGAGTGCAAGGAGGGGGGGCAAAAGAGAGAGGAAGGGAAAAAGGGGAGAAACGCATTCGTAGAGCAACGGAACGTTCCCGTGTCGGAGGCGTATTGGAGCCGCACTGAAATGCGTTTAACGGCGGCGCGGCTGCAAGTGTCTGCCGTGGTGAACGTTACCTTTGACGGCTGCATTGGGCTTTGCCTTTGCTTTCGCTTTCGCTTTCGCGTTCGCTTTCGCTTTCCCGGATGTACGTAACGTTTGTTGATATGGTTCTGAGGAAGAGTGTATGACAGTGCCGTGCCGTCCATGTTCGTGTGCCCTCCCATTGTGTGTATGCTATTGTCTGTGTACTTGAATGATGTATGTAGGTGTTAGTGGACATGTTTTACCAGTGGGGGGAAATGGATCGTCGATAGTTGCCGTCACTCTGTCACGGTCGAGATGACGCACCCTCCGTACAGAAAGGTGTCGAGAAAGTGAGTGTGTGTGTGCGTCCGTGAATTGGCAGCGTTTGGAGGTGGGCGTGCCCTGCATGTGGCCCGGAAAAGGCTGTTCGTTAGGCGGTAGTGTTGTGTGGACAGGGGAGGGGCATGCGTAACGCTGCTGGCATGGCATTTCGGGAGATGGGAGGGGGCAAACGAGGAAACGAGGAGCGGCGGCCAAAGACGGGACGGGGAGGGGCGCGGTGTGGGTGGCTTGCGCCTGTGCTCGGCGTTGTGGTTTGTGCAAAAGAGGAGGAGAAAAACAATGTGAGTTGCCAGGGAGGGGAGCGGTGTTGTGTTGTGGTTGTCGTGGTGTAGCCGCAGACGCGGCTGTCAGTGAACGTGGCGAGACGGACGGATGCGCGGAGGGGCGGGGGCGGCGCATTTCGCCGGTGCCGTGCCGTGCCGTGCCTGAAAGCCGCGTGGTCGCTGTGTTGTTGGTGGCGTGGGGGCGAGGAGAGTACCGTACGGGTGTGCTTGTGCGCCGGAAATGGCACACTGCGCCCGCCCGTCTTGGAGGCTGATGGCTGTGGTGTGGAAATGGGGCGCGGTGATGTTGAAGCACAGAAAAGAAACCAAGAAAACGGAAGGCGTGATGCGGCGGTGGTGGTGAGAGCGGGAAAAACAAAACAAAAGAAAAAAAACAACAAAAAAAAAGAAGGAAAAACAACAAGAAACAAAAAAGAAAACAAAAAGTCTATCAATATTAAAATGTAAATGGAAATGGACCCAGGTATAACCTCCCTGCACAAATAGCAGAGAGTCCGATGATAATAAAAATGTGCCAGAATGTTAACGTCCCTACAAAACAAACCCAACGATAATATTAATGAAAGAGTGAACCGTATGTAACATTGCAACAGACATAATGAAACCTGATAAATTGTATAAGGGCAGCAGCCGTTGACCTTTGGCCCTGTATTCAGAATAAAAAGAGCCAAAGATCGTTACCCCAATGAAAAAGACACTGAAACACGTATGTAACATAGTAGCGATGGCGAGACATTGTAGCATCTGTGACCAGAGAGTTTGCGCTGGACTGCGCGAGTGTTGCGAGCGGTTCTCAGTCAGTCAGTCAGTCTGTGTAGTTGAGGGCTGTACTCTGTCAGTAGTCGTCGCGTGCAGTACGCTAATAGTCGTCATGCAGAGCGGTCGGTCAGTAGTAGCAGCCGAGTGCGGTTGTGTGATGTAGGCGGTCGGCAACACTGGTCAAGATGGTGAATAAGGTATACTGTTAATTGATATAATCGTTAGATAATGAGAAATTGTATTTATTGTAATTATTCTCCAACAAGTTCCCCAATAATAATTTTTATTTCAAAAGCATTTTTCAAACATTTAATCTTTTATTGAACTAAAGAGTTCGTTCCACTTCTTTGAAGAAAAATGTCACTAAAATCACAAAGAAAGAGAATATTATTATTTGCAATGCAGTTCCTCCAAGCGCTGCGCAACAACCAGAGCAGAAATGTGACATCCATTTATTCGGAGGTAAGACTTTTAATTCTGATTGTTTTGCACAGGGCCAAAGACCGATATTTCGGTTTAATTGAAGTTTCTTGTCACTGAACGGACTTTTGTAAATGTTGTGTGAAGACTTTATATTTGAGTCAGATTGCGAATTGCACATTTTTGTTGCCATTTTCAATACCTCTCATTGTGGGCGAGGTTACAATTAGCGCAATGTCCATTAGCATCCGTAAATAACATTGTCCATTATTTTAAATATTGCTGGGAGGTTACAACACACACACACACAAAACAAAAAACAAAAAAAAACAAAAAATTGCATTTATATCCGCTCCTCAATTGTAGATACCCCTTACACAGCTGTGTGCAATGAATGAGTGCTGGCTGGTAATTAATTGCACTCCTTGGAGGGAAATGCCATAGGAAGTAGTCTTTAAAAAGTGAATGTTTTTCGTTAAGAGACAAAAGTTACTTTAGAAAAAAAGTAATAGTGGGGCTTTTGTTGTTGAACAAAATAAGTACAATGAACATACGTTATCAGATTTGCGCAATGCAGCGTCACACCACCTTTTGATTATAACACAATATACTATACATCGTCCCGAACCGTGACCAGAGTCGCGAGACGAGCAGAGCACGCCGCCGACGCCCGCTCAGTACAACCGTCCACCCGCTACTACTGTCGACCGACTACTACCTCTCCCGACTCGCGCTACAATATATATAACAACTGTTCCTGGCGACCCGGTGCGTGCAACTACTGTCGTCTGGCGCGGTCCAAGCGCCGACTAGCAGCGATAAAGAACTCTCTGGTCAGACAGAGATGCTGTCATGCCTCGCCATCGCTCTGGTAATGAATACATACGTGGTGCAGCGTGCGTACCACCGGAACACGCAGTGGCGGAGCCAAAGACTGTGTTGTCGAGGTCGAGTGCGAGTGGGAAGAGAGGCAGCGTCGGCACGGAGATGCAAGCGAGCGCGAGACGCACGGGGGCTGCGGCGTGGCGCGTTTGCGGTCGGCGCCTTTGGTGGCAACGGCCGGGACAAGCAGCGGTGTATGGTGTGGTGCGGGGCGGACAGGGGCGGCGGTGGACGGGGAGGAGGCGGCGCGACGACGGCATGGGGGCGAAAACGGGACGGGGGACGGCGGATGTTGAGAGGCGTCACGCGCGGACAGGACACAGACACAGAGACACACAGATTGGAAAGGGAGGGTGCGCGGTAGTAGTTGGGAATGTGCGTACCGTGCGGGATGGGAGTGGGCGAGGAACACGGTCGTGGCCCCTGTTTTGGGTGCGTGTGATGACGTCGGTGTGTTGTGGGAAGGGAAGGTGCTGTGGCGGCGGCGCGTAATGGGCGTAGGCCGAAAAGAGAAAGGAACGTGGGCAGTGTGTTGGCAAGCGTCGGTTCGACTGCGACGTTGATGGGCAGGGCAGGGCAAGGTTAATGGTGGTAGGAGTAGGCGTGTGGGCGCAAAAAATCTGCCGCTGCAGGCGGTGCCGTAACCGCCATGGCGGGAAGGAGAGAGGGCCAAAGAAAGAAAGAAAGAAAGAAGAAAACAAAAAAAAAAAAGGAGGGGGGGGGCGAAAGTGGAGAGGCGGTGGTGTGAGAAGGGCGGGGGCGGAAGGAAGGCAGGAAGGACAAGAGGCGAGGCGACGGCTTGCTTTGTGTATCGGTCGGTCTCTGGCTATGCTTCGTTTTCTGCAGCAGGGTCGGTGCGCGGCGTGGCTCGCGGCAGTGGGAACGCCTGGTGGCTGGACGGCCAGCAATGCGGTTGGATGGGCGGCCACAGCACCGCACCTGTGCCCGAGGAGGAGACGCTGGCGGCGGGCCCTGAGGTGAGGCCGGCTCGGCTGGGGCTGTGGATGTGTAGGTGTGCGCCGCTGCTGCAACAACGAGTAAAACGCGAGAAGAAGGGATGGCGGTAGAGAGGAAAAAAAGAAAAAGGTCGTGTTGTGTTGATGCGCAGGCAGACGCGTACAGAGGGACGAGCCCGGTCTGCAGCAGGGTGTGGCCGTGCCGAGTGCAGAGCAGCGGCGGCTCGGTTCGGTTCGGCCCGGCCCGGCGGGCCGCGCTGTTGTCGCGGACGTGAGCGCCCCCTGGCGGGTGGCCGGAGGCGGCGCGGCGTGTTGGACGTGTGGCTGGTGGCAGTGCACAATTTGCGAGTGGCTGGCGGTGTGGTGTGGCGGTTGGCGCGTCGGGCGGCGGAGAGGTATGTGTTGCGGGCGCCCTTTGCTGCGCTGCGTCGTTGCGTGTGCCGTACAGGGCGGGCGCTTGTCGACTGTGTGGGCGGTGTGGCGAATTGGCGTGAAACGGCTGCCGAGAGGTGTGTGGTAGCGAGCCGGTCGGTGGTGTCAGTGCGAAGGGGAATGTGCGTGCGTTTGGCGGTTTCGGTGTGCTTTTTGCGGCGTGAGAGTGGGAATTAGTGGGGCCGGCTGTTGTGTTGGTTCCTTGTGTCTTGTGTCGCGTAGCTTGATGGCAACGTGGAAGGACGCCGGTTTCGTTTCGAGCCTTGCGTGTGGTTGTCGACGTTGACTGGTTGGCGTGTGCCGATGCACGTGCATGTGTGGGTCGCGAGTGCGTTTTTGGCTGGCTGTGTGTGTGTGTGTGTGTTTTGGGGGGGAAGGGGGAGGCGGTGGTGAAAGTGCAGTCGTTGCCACGGGCGTCGTCGGGTGGGGCTGGGGCTGTGCGTCGTGGCGGAAAGGTGGTAGGTTGCGGGAAGCGAGCCCGTCGTTGACGGTGTCGCGTGAGTTGTGAATCGAGTGGGGCGCGGGGCGCGGGACAGGAGCAGCGTGCCGCTGCGTCGTGGTCGTCAGCAGAGGCTGTGCGTGTGCTTGTCCTTTTTGTGGGCGGTTCGTGCGAGGCGTTTTTGTTTTGTGTTGCCCTAGTTGTTAGTTTATTTTGTTTGTGTTTGTTATTTTGAGACGACGACTGGTTGGTGGCGTGCGCGCGAAGTGGCGGTGTGCGCTTCCCGTGTCGTTTGTGTTGTTTGGTTTTTTTGTTTTTGTGTGTTTTTGTTTTTTTTTTTTTTTTTTTTTTTTTTTTGCACTGGGCCCCGGTGGGTGGGTGCGTGTGTGTCGATTGCCGGCTGGCGAAAGGTGCGCCATCGGCGGGGTGGGTCGCCGGCACAAGTAGAGGCGGCGGCGTTGTTGCTGTTGTTGTGTGGTGTTTGTTTTGTTCGGCTGTGTCGGCGAGCTGTGTTGCGGTGCGTGTGAATGGTGGTGCAAAAGTGCTGGCGTTGGGGCTGCGACTGCGACGGCGACGGCGGCGAGCCGCGGGCGCGCCATTGATAGTGATGTTGTGAACAGCGGCTGTGTACGGTAGTGGTGTTGTTGTAGCACGACGTGCATCCGGGCCGGCGCGGAAAGCGCAGTTGCGGGCGGTTGCCCTTCGGTGCCAGCCATGTCGCGTGAGCGGCGGGTTGCTCTGGTGTCGACACGTGGTGCTCTGGGTTGTTGTGTGGTGCCCTTTGGCCGGTGGGGGTGGTTCGCGTGTGTCTCGTTCGCGCTCGGTGTCTGGTCGTGGTCGTGCTGCTCCCCCGTCTGTCGGCGGTTTCCGACGTCGTCTGTACGTTTTTGTTCGTTTGCGGCGTGCCTGCCGACGTCGTCCCGTCGCGACCTTTCAACCGAAAGTGTGGCGCCCGAAGGTGAACGAACGTAACCCTGACCTCGGCGCTTTACGCTGAGCCGAGCGAACCGAACCGAACCTAACCTGTGGTGTGGCGAGGTGAGCTCAGCCTGTGAGCCCCTAACGTCTACGTAAGGTAAGCTGTCCGGCTCACGCCTCACGTTTTTGAACGCTTTTTTAACCTACGTTTGACGCTTCTTAACCTAGCACTGACCCCTTAACCTAACGTGTAACCTAACCTAACCTAACCTAACCTAACCTAACCTAACCTAACCTAACCTAACCTCTGACGCCTGACGTGTTTGAATGCTTAACCTAAGTTTGACGCTTAACCTAACCCAAGTCCCCTTAACCTAACCCACGTCCACCTAACCTAACCTAACCTAACGTAGACGTGTAAACGTAATGTGTAACGCGTAACGTGTAAGGTCGGCTGTCGTGTGTGCTTGACGGCAGATTGGGTTGGTCTGTAGATTCGGATTGCGGTTTGCCTCGGTCGAGGGGTTGGGTCGGAAGCGGCGAGGGGCGGCGGCGCCTGTTGCGCAGGCGGCGTCCGTTTGCGGCGGGCAATTGTTGAGAAACGGCTGTGAATGTTGGCGGGCGAGAGGAGGAGGACGGCGCGCGATGTGGCCCGACGGCTGCGGGCCGATCGGGAAACGGCGGGAGGGCGACGGAAGGCGATGGGGCGGCGGAGGCGCGTTTGCACGGCCGTCATCGCCGCACGCCTCGGCTTGTGTGGCTGTGGCGCCGGCCGCGCTGGCCGGGCTGCCGCGGCGACGGTGTGGGAGTTTTGCCGAAGGTTTGGCCATTGTGGCGGGTCGTCGGCTGGGGCTGTGGGGGCGGCATTTGGGCGGGGGCGGCGATTCTCGGCGGGCCGACCCAGGCTGTAGCGCGCGGTAGCTGCAGTTTGGCCGTGGTTTGCGGCGCTGCCGTGGCGACTGGTTGGCGACTGTGGTGTGGCTGTGTGTAGCCCCATCCTCGGTGGTTTGAAAGGCGCGGGCGGTTGTGGCGCAGGTTTGGGGCTGCTCCGCACAGGCTGTCGGACGTTGGGCGGTAGCAAGCGCGGGAGGCGCGGCGCGGCGGCGCGCAGAGTGGCGGCCGCTCTCTCGGCCGTCCGCGCCCGCCCGCGACACTGGCTGGGCCTTGTGATTCTCTGCTCTGCTGCTGTGCTGTGCTTGCGTGCCTGCCTGCCGTCCCGCTCGCTCTCGCTGTGTGTTACGCGCGTCGTCGAAATGGCAGATCAGGCGGCTACGAACGAGACTGCTGCGGCACCCGCCGCCACCGGCACTACGAAGAAGGCCAAGTCTGCGTCGTCTGCGAAGAAGCCGCGCGCCAAGCCTGCGCACCCGCGCACCTCTGAGATGGTGACGGCCGCCATCAAGAGTCTGAAGGAGCGCGGCGGGTCGTCGCTGCAGGCGATCAAGAAGTACATAGCCGCGCACTACAAGCTGGACGCGGAGAAGCTGGCGCCGTTTATCAAGAAGTACCTCAAGTCGGCCGTCGTGGCGGGCGAGCTGGTGCAGACGAAGGGGAAGGGCGCGTCCGGCTCGTTCAAGCTTGCCGGCGCCGGCGGCGGGGGGGCGGCCGAGGGCGGCAAGGCTCGTGCTGGCGGTGCCAAGAAGAAGCGCGCCGCTCCGGCCAGCAAGGAGAAGAAGGGCGCCCGTGCGGCCGGCGCAAAGAAGGCTGGTGGCGTGAAGGCGGCGACCGGTCGGAAGGCGGGCGCCGCCAAGAAGGCGTCTGCGGCGTCGGCCGCGCCCGCGGGTGCGAAGAAGGCGGCTGCGGCCAAGCCGGCCAAGGCCAAGTCGCCGTCGAAGGCGAAGAAGGCCGCCAAGGTTCCGACGAAGAAGCCGAAGGCGCCGCGCCCGAAGAAGGCGACGACGCCGTCTAAGGCGAAGGCTTCGCCCAAGAAGAAGAAGTAGAGTAGAGGAGAAAGAGATGGGAGAAAGGAAGGGTTTGGCGCTTGACTCCGTCGTCCCCACCCCCCGTCGTCGTCTAGTGGCGCGCAAGAGACGCGCGGCCCAAAACGGCCCTTCTCAGGGCCATCAAAGCACGTCGGGGAAGGTTTTGATTGTCGTGTTGCGTTTGGTGTGGGTGTCTGTCTGGCGTTTCTGTATGCCCGTGGGGATGCTGTTTGCGTGCCGTGGTGGTTGGATTGCGGGGGTCGGTGGCGGGTGTGGGCGGCGGTAGCGGTAAGCGGTGTTGTTGTTGTTGTCGTGGTTGATTGTCGCCGTGTTTGTGGCGGCGGCCGACGGTTGGTTTTTCTGTCACGTTGTTTTGTTTGAATACGTTGGTTGGCTTGCCTGCGTTCGTTCGTCTCGGATGTCTGTCTTGTCGAGTCGTGTCTGGTCTTTGTTTTGTTTTGTTCCTTTGTGTGTGTGTGTGTGTGTGTTATGTTTTGTAACGGGGGGCACGTTGAGATGTGGAAGGAGTCGGCGGGGATTTCGGTGGCGCGTAGAGCGAGCGAGCGCGCGCGCCTGCCTGGCCGTTGGCCGTCGGAGTGGAGTGCGGGTTTTTTTTGTTTTCGAAACGAAAGCGGCGGCCGGCCAGCCACCCGTGCGGTGTGACGTCGGCCGTTGGGTATTGTGCGCTTTGAGCGCCGGGGAGGGATGATGTGTGATTGTTGCGCGCTGCTAGCAGGCAGGCAGAGTGAGCGGGTGTGGCGGACGGACGGGAAGTGGTGGTTTTTTTTTGTTTTTGGGTTGCGGGGCGAGAGGCAGGCGACCGACAAAGTTTGCTCGCGACGGAGAGATGTTAGTGGCCCTGAAAAGGGCCGTTTTTGTTTGTGCGGTGCGGTGCGGTGCGGTGCCGCGGCGCGGTTTAGGCGCGCTCGCCGCGGATGCGGCGCGCGAGCTGGATGTCCTTGGGCATGATGGTGACGCGCTTGGCGTGGATTGCGCACAGGTTGGTGTCTTCGAAGAGGCCGACGAGGTAGGCCTCGCTGGCCTCCTGCAGGGCCATGACTGCGGAGCTCTGGAAGCGCAGGTCGGTCTTGAAGTCCTGGGCGATCTCGCGCACTAGGCGCTGGAATGGCAGCTTGCGGATGAGCAGCTCTGTGCTCTTCTGGTAGCGCCTGATTTCTCGCAGGGCGACGGTGCCCGGCCTGTAGCGGTGGGGCTTCTTGACGCCTCCGGTGGCGGGCGCGCTCTTCCTCGCCGCCTTGGTGGCGAGCTGTTTGCGCGGCGCCTTTCCGCCGGTGGACTTGCGGGCCGTTTGCTTTGTGCGGGCCATGGCGGTAGCGGTAGCGGTAGCGGTAGCGGAGCGGCGTGCGTGGAGGTTAGGTGCGGCGCGGCGTCCGGTGCTGCCTTGACAACGGGCCCGCGCGCCTCCGTGCTGCGCTTATATGCCCTCGGTTGCGCGTGGTGGGGGGAGGGCGGGCCAGAGTCTATATAGGGGGGCGGCGGGCGCGCTGGGCGCAGACCGTAGCCGACTCGCCAGCCGCTGCAGCTGCTGTTTGTGCACGTTTTGCTTTGCCCGAGGAAGGAAGGATGACAGGCCGCGGCAAGGGAGGAAAGGGGCTCGGCAAGGGTGGCGCCAAGCGGCACCGCAAGGTGTTGCGCGACAACATCCAGGGCATCACGAAGCCCGCCATCCGCCGCCTGGCTCGCAGGGGCGGCGTGAAGCGCATCTCTGGTCTGATCTACGAGGAGACCCGCGGGGTGCTGAAGGTGTTCCTGGAGAACGTGATCCGCGACGCGGTGACGTACACTGAGCACGCCAAGCGCAAGACTGTGACGGCCATGGACGTGGTGTACGCCCTGAAGAGGCAGGGGCGCACCCTGTACGGTTTCGGCGGTTAGGCTGCGTCGCAGCGGGCGCTGGCCTTCCCGCGGCCGTGCTTGTGGGTGGGAGAGACTAGAAAACGGCCCTTTTCAGGGCCACCACACTGTTCGGAAGTTGAAAAGTGCGAAAGAGTCTGTGTTGTTGTTGCTGCGTGTGTGCGCTGTGTTGTTTGTTTGTTTCTTTCTTTCTTTCCGTTTGAGCGACGTGATGTGACTGGGAGGGGAGAAGGAAAGGAAACGTGTCATGTGGCTGGCTGTGTGTGGAGCTGCTTCGTTTGTGTGTTTGTTATTGTGTGTCTTTGTATCGATCGCGACGGAGATGGCGGGCTGTGTGTTGTTGTGCGAGAGGCGGTGATTATTTGCTTGCGTGGTTTGGCTCTGTGTGTTTGTTTGCGGCGGCGGCGTTGGGGTTTCCGAGGCAAGGCGTGTGGGCATAGGCGGCCGGATCAGCTGTTTCGTTCGTGTCGACGGCCGTTGCGCGCGGGAGTGGAGGGCGGTGTGTCGACACGCCTCCCTTTAACAATGGTCATTATTGCTGCCGTTGTCGGTTTGGAAGGCGACTGCGACCGTGCAAAATGTGTGTGTGTGTGTGTGTGTGTTTTGGGCCACACGGGCTGTGTGGACGACAAGATGGCGGACGTGCGCCGGCGGCGGCTGTGCTGTGACGGTGCAAAGTTAAAACAAAACAAGGTGCGGCGAGGACGACTGAAATTTTGCTTTGGACGTAGGTTTGTGTGGTGGCCCTGAAAAGGGCCGATTGTTGTGGGCCGAGCCGGCAAAGCGCGTTGCGTGCAGGGGAGCACGCGGCGGCTGCGATTGCCTGGCCTCCTTTAGGCCTTCTTCTCGGTCTTCTTTGGCAGCAGGACGGCCTGGATGTTGGGCAGGACACCACCCTGTGCGATGGTGACGCCCGACAGGAGCTTGTTGAGCTCCTCGTCGTTGCGGATGGCAAGCTGCAGGTGGCGCGGGATGATGCGCGTCTTCTTGTTGTCGCGGGCCGCGTTTCCGGCCAGCTCGAGCACCTCAGCCGCGAGGTACTCCATGACGGCGGCGAGGTAGACGGGCGCCCCGGCGCCGACGCGCTCTGCGTAGTTTCCCTTGCGCAGGAGGCGGTGGATTCTGCCGACCGGGAACTGGAGCCCAGCCCTGCTTGAGCGGGACTTTGACTTGCCCTTGACTTTGCCTCCCTTTCCGCGTCCGGACATGGCGATGGGCTAGCGACGGTGCACACGAAACGGAAACGAAAACGACCGGTGCGAGCGGCAGCGAGTCGAGCAGCGGAGTGCGTGCCGGCGCAGCCGGGGTGGGGGTGCTTTATGGGCTCGGGTGCGGCGGCCGGTTGCGCGCGCGCCCCATTGGTCGGCGGCCGCAACAGGGCGAGCTGGTAAAGGTGCGGCGGCGGCTGGCGGCGGGTGCCACTGTGTGGGGAGACGCTGACTAGAGCGGAGCGCTTGCTACTGGTGTTGCTGCTGCCGTACGTTGGTTCGAGATGCCGCCCAAGACTAGCGGGAAGGCCGCCAAGAAGGCTGGCAAGGCGCAGAAGAACATTTCGAAGGGCGACAAGAAGAAGAAGCGCAAGAGGAAGGAGAGCTATGCCATCTACATCTACAAGGTGCTGAAGCAGGTGCACCCTGACACGGGCATCTCGTCGAAGGCGATGAGCATCATGAACAGCTTCGTGAACGACATTTTCGAGCGCATTGCGGCCGAGGCTTCTCGCCTGGCGCACTACAACAAGCGCTCGACCATCACGTCCCGCGAGATCCAGACCGCTGTGCGGCTGTTGCTGCCTGGCGAGCTGGCCAAGCACGCCGTGAGCGAGGGCACGAAGGCGGTGACCAAGTACACGAGCTCCAAGTAAGGAGGTGGCTCTGGAATGGAAGGAAGGATGGAGAAGGCTCCTCCGTTGCGAGAGCGGCAAAACGGCCCTTTTCAGGGCCACCAACTTGCCTTTTGCGGGAAGGGCGGAATTGTTGTTGTTGTTTGTGTGTGTGGACGGCTGTGATGTATGTGTGCATTTTGATTGTGGGTGGGGGGGCGCGTCAAAGCGTGTTGCGCGGGGTACGGCCACGAGGTTGGTCGCCGTGGCGTGGAATGGTGGCACGCCTCGTTGGCGTGGTTTTTGACCCATTGGTGTTGTTGGGGTGTGTGTGTGTGTTACCCGTCTGCGAGGGGGGACAGTGCGATCGGCGACTTTTGTGTCACCGTAACGACGGCCGTTTGCGGGTTTGTTTTTTTGCACATCATACATGGCGAGGGTGAAATGTGAAATGTTTTTGTTTGGTTTTTGTTTTGTTTTTTTGCCGCCCACTATTCCCTTTGCTGTACGCCGAGTTTGACAATGGTGCGACGTAACTGCAGCGTGGAGGTGTGTGAGTGACGTTGAAATGAACGTGCCATTAAGACGCATTGTTGTTGTATTGTACTGTACGTGTACGGCGACACGCACGATGATGTACCATTCGACTCTGATGTTTGATAGCCGTGTCTGACTGATTGCGTACGACGCACGCACACCGATGTCGTCATTCAAGATGCACGCTAGACGACGACGGCGGCGGCGGCGGTGGTCGTTTGTTTGGCGAATGTCTGTACACGTGTTTGTCTGTGTCCATCCGGTATGTATTTGTTTGTTTGAAAGTGTTTTGTGTGTCGGTGACGTGGTCCGATCCGTCGCCCCCTGAGTAACTGTCGATCGGCGCGATAGACCGGCGTCACGCAACTGAACCGAAGTCTTGGGCACACCCGTCATACTGTTGTACACCGTCGCGCTGAGAACGGTAACGAAAGGTTGACGTTGATCGGTCGAATGTCTGGGCAGAACGTGAGGAATGAGGCAAGAGTGCAAGGAGGGGGGGCAAAAGAGAGAGGAAGGGAAAAAGGGGAGAAACGCATTCGTAGAGCAACGGAACGTTCCCGTGTCGGAGGCGTATTGGAGCCGCACTGAAATGCGTTTAACGGCGGCGCGGCTGCAAGTGTCTGCCGTGGTGAACGTTACCTTTGACGGCTGCATTGGGCTTTGCCTTTGCTTTCGCTTTCGCTTTCGCGTTCGCTTTCGCTTTCCCGGATGTACGTAACGTTTGTTGATATGGTTCTGAGGAAGAGTGTATGACAGTGCCGTGCCGTCCATGTTCGTGTGCCCTCCCATTGTGTGTATGCTATTGTCTGTGTACTTGAATGATGTATGTAGGTGTTAGTGGACATGTTTTACCAGTGGGGGGAAATGGATCGTCGATAGTTGCCGTCACTCTGTCACGGTCGAGATGACGCACCCTCCGTACAGAAAGGTGTCGAGAAAGTGAGTGTGTGTGTGCGTCCGTGAATTGGCAGCGTTTGGAGGTGGGCGTGCCCTGCATGTGGCCCGGAAAAGGCTGTTCGTTAGGCGGTAGTGTTGTGTGGACAGGGGAGGGGCATGCGTAACGCTGCTGGCATGGCATTTCG
The DNA here is from genome assembly GCF_021461395.2 of Schistocerca americana. Classification (NCBI taxonomy): domain Eukaryota; kingdom Metazoa; phylum Arthropoda; class Insecta; order Orthoptera; family Acrididae; genus Schistocerca; species Schistocerca americana. Next base: position 307,529 of record NW_025725394.1, on the reverse strand, counting down.
GGAGATGGGAGGGGGCAAACGAGGAAACGAGGAGCGGCGGCCAAAGACGGGACGGGGAGGGGCGCGGTGTGGGTGGCTTGCGCCTGTGCTCGGCGTTGTGGTTTGTGCAAAAGAGGAGGAGAAAAACAATGTGAGTTGCCAGGGAGGGGAGCGGTGTTGTGTTGTGGTTGTCGTGGTGTAGCCGCAGACGCGGCTGTCAGTGAACGTGGCGAGACGGACGGATGCGCGGAGGGGCGGGGGCGGCGCATTTCGCCGGTGCCGTGCCGTGCCGTGCCTGAAAGCCGCGTGGTCGCTGTGTTGTTGGTGGCGTGGGGGCGAGGAGAGTACCGTACGGGTGTGCTTGTGCGCCGGAAATGGCACACTGCGCCCGCCCGTCTTGGAGGCTGATGGCTGTGGTGTGGAAATGGGGCGCGGTGATGTTGAAGCACAGAAAAGAAACCAAGAAAACGGAAGGCGTGATGCGGCGGTGGTGGTGAGAGCGGGAAAAACAAAACAAAAGAAAAAAAACAACAAAAAAAAAGAAGGAAAAACAACAAGAAACAAAAAAGAAAACAAAAAGTCTATCAATATTAAAATGTAAATGGAAATGGACCCAGGTATAACCTCCCTGCACAAATAGCAGAGAGTCCGATGATAATAAAAATGTGCCAGAATGTTAACGTCCCTACAAAACAAACCCAACGATAATATTAATGAAAGAGTGAACCGTATGTAACATTGCAACAGACATAATGAAACCTGATAAATTGTATAAGGGCAGCAGCCGTTGACCTTTGGCCCTGTATTCAGAATAAAAAGAGCCAAAGATCGTTACCCCAATGAAAAAGACACTGAAACACGTATGTAACATAGTAGCGATGGCGAGACATTGTAGCATCTGTGACCAGAGAGTTTGCGCTGGACTGCGCGAGTGTTGCGAGCGGTTCTCAGTCAGTCAGTCAGTCTGTGTAGTTGAGGGCTGTACTCTGTCAGTAGTCGTCGCGTGCAGTACGCTAATAGTCGTCATGCAGAGCGGTCGGTCAGTAGTAGCAGCCGAGTGCGGTTGTGTGATGTAGGCGGTCGGCAACACTGGTCAAGATGGTGAATAAGGTATACTGTTAATTGATATAATCGTTAGATAATGAGAAATTGTATTTATTGTAATTATTCTCCAACAAGTTCCCCAATAATAATTTTTATTTCAAAAGCATTTTTCAAACATTTAATCTTTCATTGAACTAAAGAGTTCGTTCCACTTCTTTGAAGAAAAATGTCACTAAAATCACAAAGAAAGAGAATATTATTATTTGCAATGCAGTTCCTCCAAGCGCTGCGCAACAACCAGAGCAGAAATGTGACATCCATTTATTCGGAGGTAAGACTTTTAATTCTGATTGTTTTGCACAGGGCCAAAGACCGATATTTCGGTTTAATTGAAGTTTCTTGTCACTGAACGGACTTTTGTAAATGTTGTGTGAAGACTTTATATTTGAGTCAGATTGCGAATTGCACATTTTTGTTGCCATTTTCAATACCTCTCATTGTGGGCGAGGTTACAATTAGCGCAATGTCCATTAGCATCCGTAAATAACATTGTCCATTATTTTAAATATTGCTGGGAGGTTACAACACACACACACACAAAACAAAAAACAAAAAAAAACAAAAAATTGCATTTATATCCGCTCCTCAATTGTAGATACCCCTTACACAGCTGTGTGCAATGAATGAGTGCTGGCTGGTAATTAATTGCACTCCTTGGAGGGAAATGCCATAGGAAGTAGTCTTTAAAAAGTGAATGTTTTTCGTTAAGAGACAAAAGTTACTTTAGAAAAAAAGTAATAGTGGGGCTTTTGTTGTTGAACAAAATAAGTACAATGAACATACGTTATCAGATTTGCGCAATGCAGCGTCACACCACCTTTTGATTATAACACAATATACTATACATCGTCCCGAACCGTGACCAGAGTCGCGAGACGAGCAGAGCACGCCGCCGACGCCCGCTCAGTACAACCGTCCACCCGCTACTACTGTCGACCGACTACTACCTCTCCCGACTCGCGCTACAATATATATAACAACTGTTCCTGGCGACCCGGTGCGTGCAACTACTGTCGTCTGGCGCGGTCCAAGCGCCGACTAGCAGCGATAAAGAACTCTCTGGTCAGACAGAGATGCTGTCATGCCTCGCCATCGCTCTGGTAATGAATACATACGTGGTGCAGCGTGCGTACCACCGGAACACGCAGTGGCGGAGCCAAAGACTGTGTTGTCGAGGTCGAGTGCGAGTGGGAAGAGAGGCAGCGTCGGCACGGAGATGCAAGCGAGCGCGAGACGCACGGGGGCTGCGGCGTGGCGCGTTTGCGGTCGGCGCCTTTGGTGGCAACGGCCGGGACAAGCAGCGGTGTATGGTGTGGTGCGGGGCGGACAGGGGCGGCGGTGGACGGGGAGGAGGCGGCGCGACGACGGCATGGGGGCGAAAACGGGACGGGGGACGGCGGATGTTGAGAGGCGTCACGCGCGGACAGGACACAGACACAGAGACACACAGATTGGAAAGGGAGGGTGCGCGGTAGTAGTTGGGAATGTGCGTACCGTGCGGGATGGGAGTGGGCGAGGAACACGGTCGTGGCCCCTGTTTTGGGTGCGTGTGATGACGTCGGTGTGTTGTGGGAAGGGAAGGTGCTGTGGCGGCGGCGCGTAATGGGCGTAGGCCGAAAAGAGAAAGGAACGTGGGCAGTGTGTTGGCAAGCGTCGGTTCGACTGCGACGTTGATGGGCAGGGCAGGGCAAGGTTAATGGTGGTAGGAGTAGGCGTGTGGGCGCAAAAAATCTGCCGCTGCAGGCGGTGCCGTAACCGCCATGGCGGGAAGGAGAGAGGGCCAAAGAAAGAAAGAAAGAAAGAAGAAAACAAAAAAAAAAAAAGGAGGGGGGGGGGGCGAAAGTGGAGAGGCGGTGGTGTGAGAAGGGCGGGGGCGGAAGGAAGGCAGGAAGGACAAGAGGCGAGGCGACGGCTTGCTTTGTGTATCGGTCGGTCTCTGGCTATGCTTCGTTTTCTGCAGCAGGGTCGGTGCGCGGCGTGGCTCGCGGCAGTGGGAACGCCTGGTGGCTGGACGGCCAGCAATGCGGTTGGATGGGCGGCCACAGCACCGCACCTGTGCCCGAGGAGGAGACGCTGGCGGCGGGCCCTGAGGTGAGGCCGGCTCGGCTGGGGCTGTGGATGTGTAGGTGTGCGCCGCTGCTGCAACAACGAGTAAAACGCGAGAAGAAGGGATGGCGGTAGAGAGGAAAAAAAGAAAAAGGTCGTGTTGTGTTGATGCGCAGGCAGACGCGTACAGAGGGACGAGCCCGGTCTGCAGCAGGGTGTGGCCGTGCCGAGTGCAGAGCAGCGGCGGCTCGGTTCGGTTCGGCCCGGCCCGGCGGGCCGCGCTGTTGTCGCGGACGTGAGCGCCCCCTGGCGGGTGGCCGGAGGCGGCGCGGCGTGTTGGACGTGTGGCTGGTGGCAGTGCACAATTTGCGAGTGGCTGGCGGTGTGGTGTGGCGGTTGGCGCGTCGGGCGGCGGAGAGGTATGTGTTGCGGGCGCCCTTTGCTGCGCTGCGTCGTTGCGTGTGCCGTACAGGGCGGGCGCTTGTCGACTGTGTGGGCGGTGTGGCGAATTGGCGTGAAACGGCTGCCGAGAGGTGTGTGGTAGCGAGCCGGTCGGTGGTGTCAGTGCGAAGGGGAATGTGCGTGCGTTTGGCGGTTTCGGTGTGCTTTTTGCGGCGTGAGAGTGGGAATTAGTGGGGCCGGCTGTTGTGTTGGTTCCTTGTGTCTTGTGTCGCGTAGCTTGATGGCAACGTGGAAGGACGCCGGTTTCGTTTCGAGCCTTGCGTGTGGTTGTCGACGTTGACTGGTTGGCGTGTGCCGATGCACGTGCATGTGTGGGTCGCGAGTGCGTTTTTGGCTGGCTGTGTGTGTGTGTGTGTGTTTTGGGGGGGAAGGGGGAGGCGGTGGTGAAAGTGCAGTCGTTGCCACGGGCGTCGTCGGGTGGGGCTGGGGCTGTGCGTCGTGGCGGAAAGGTGGTAGGTTGCGGGAAGCGAGCCCGTCGTTGACGGTGTCGCGTGAGTTGTGAATCGAGTGGGGCGCGGGGCGCGGGACAGGAGCAGCGTGCCGCTGCGTCGTGGTCGTCAGCAGAGGCTGTGCGTGTGCTTGTCCTTTTTGTGGGCGGTTCGTGCGAGGCGTTTTTGTTTTGTGTTGCCCTAGTTGTTAGTTTATTTTGTTTGTGTTTGTTATTTTGAGACGACGACTGGTTGGTGGCGTGCGCGCGAAGTGGCGGTGTGCGCTTCCCGTGTCGTTTGTGTTGTTTGGTTTTTTTGTTTTTGTGTGTTTTTTTTTTTTTTTTTTTTTTTTTTTTTTTTTTGCACTGGGCCCCGGTGGGTGGGTGCGTGTGTGTCGATTGCCGGCTGGCGAAAGGTGCGCCATCGGCGGGGTGGGTCGCCGGCACAAGTAGAGGCGGCGGCGTTGTTGCTGTTGTTGTGTGGTGTTTGTTTTGTTCGGCTGTGTCGGCGAGCTGTGTTGCGGTGCGTGTGAATGGTGGTGCAAAAGTGCTGGCGTTGGGGCTGCGACTGCGACGGCGACGGCGGCGAGCCGCGGGCGCGCCATTGATAGTGATGTTGTGAACAGCGGCTGTGTACGGTAGTGGTGTTGTTGTAGCACGACGTGCATCCGGGCCGGCGCGGAAAGCGCAGTTGCGGGCGGTTGCCCTTCGGTGCCAGCCATGTCGCGTGAGCGGCGGGTTGCTCTGGTGTCGACACGTGGTGCTCTGGGTTGTTGTGTGGTGCCCTTTGGCCGGTGGGGGTGGTTCGCGTGTGTCTCGTTCGCGCTCGGTGTCTGGTCGTGGTCGTGCTGCTCCCCCGTCTGTCGGCGGTTTCCGACGTCGTCTGTACGTTTTTGTTCGTTTGCGGCGTGCCTGCCGACGTCGTCCCGTCGCGACCTTTCAACCGAAAGTGTGGCGCCCGAAGGTGAACGAACGTAACCCTGACCTCGGCGCTTTACGCTGAGCCGAGCGAACCGAACCGAACCTAACCTGTGGTGTGGCGAGGTGAGCTCAGCCTGTGAGCCCCTAACGTCTACGTAAGGTAAGCTGTCCGGCTCACGCCTCACGTTTTTGAACGCTTTTTTAACCTACGTTTGACGCTTCTTAACCTAGCACTGACCCCTTAACCTAACGTGTAACCTAACCTAACCTAACCTAACCTAACCTAACCTAACCTAACCTAACCTAACCTCTGACGCCTGACGTGTTTGAATGCTTAACCTAAGTTTGACGCTTAACCTAACCCAAGTCCCCTTAACCTAACCCACGTCCACCTAACCTAACCTAACCTAACGTAGACGTGTAAACGTAATGTGTAACGCGTAACGTGTAAGGTCGGCTGTCGTGTGTGCTTGACGGCAGATTGGGTTGGTCTGTAGATTCGGATTGCGGTTTGCCTCGGTCGAGGGGTTGGGTCGGAAGCGGCGAGGGGCGGCGGCGCCTGTTGCGCAGGCGGCGTCCGTTTGCGGCGGGCAATTGTTGAGAAACGGCTGTGAATGTTGGCGGGCGAGAGGAGGAGGACGGCGCGCGATGTGGCCCGACGGCTGCGGGCCGATCGGGAAACGGCGGGAGGGCGACGGAAGGCGATGGGGCGGCGGAGGCGCGTTTGCACGGCCGTCATCGCCGCACGCCTCGGCTTGTGTGGCTGTGGCGCCGGCCGCGCTGGCCGGGCTGCCGCGGCGACGGTGTGGGAGTTTTGCCGAAGGTTTGGCCATTGTGGCGGGTCGTCGGCTGGGGCTGTGGGGGCGGCATTTGGGCGGGGGCGGCGATTCTCGGCGGGCCGACCCAGGCTGTAGCGCGCGGTAGCTGCAGTTTGGCCGTGGTTTGCGGCGCTGCCGTGGCGACTGGTTGGCGACTGTGGTGTGGCTGTGTGTAGCCCCATCCTCGGTGGTTTGAAAGGCGCGGGCGGTTGTGGCGCAGGTTTGGGGCTGCTCCGCACAGGCTGTCGGACGTTGGGCGGTAGCAAGCGCGGGAGGCGCGGCGCGGCGGCGCGCAGAGTGGCGGCCGCTCTCTCGGCCGTCCGCGCCCGCCCGCGACACTGGCTGGGCCTTGTGATTCTCTGCTCTGCTGCTGTGCTGTGCTTGCGTGCCTGCCTGCCGTCCCGCTCGCTCTCGCTGTGTGTTACGCGCGTCGTCGAAATGGCAGATCAGGCGGCTACGAACGAGACTGCTGCGGCACCCGCCGCCACCGGCACTACGAAGAAGGCCAAGTCTGCGTCGTCTGCGAAGAAGCCGCGCGCCAAGCCTGCGCACCCGCGCACCTCTGAGATGGTGACGGCCGCCATCAAGAGTCTGAAGGAGCGCGGCGGGTCGTCGCTGCAGGCGATCAAGAAGTACATAGCCGCGCACTACAAGCTGGACGCGGAGAAGCTGGCGCCGTTTATCAAGAAGTACCTCAAGTCGGCCGTCGTGGCGGGCGAGCTGGTGCAGACGAAGGGGAAGGGCGCGTCCGGCTCGTTCAAGCTTGCCGGCGCCGGCGGCGGGGGGGCGGCCGAGGGCGGCAAGGCTCGTGCTGGCGGTGCCAAGAAGAAGCGCGCCGCTCCGGCCAGCAAGGAGAAGAAGGGCGCCCGTGCGGCCGGCGCAAAGAAGGCTGGTGGCGTGAAGGCGGCGACCGGTCGGAAGGCGGGCGCCGCCAAGAAGGCGTCTGCGGCGTCGGCCGCGCCCGCGGGTGCGAAGAAGGCGGCTGCGGCCAAGCCGGCCAAGGCCAAGTCGCCGTCGAAGGCGAAGAAGGCCGCCAAGGTTCCGACGAAGAAGCCGAAGGCGCCGCGCCCGAAGAAGGCGACGACGCCGTCTAAGGCGAAGGCTTCGCCCAAGAAGAAGAAGTAGAGTAGAGGAGAAAGAGATGGGAGAAAGGAAGGGTTTGGCGCTTGACTCCGTCGTCCCCACCCCCCGTCGTCGTCTAGTGGCGCGCAAGAGACGCGCGGCCCAAAACGGCCCTTCTCAGGGCCATCAAAGCACGTCGGGGAAGGTTTTGATTGTCGTGTTGCGTTTGGTGTGGGTGTCTGTCTGGCGTTTCTGTATGCCCGTGGGGATGCTGTTTGCGTGCCGTGGTGGTTGGATTGCGGGGGTCGGTGGCGGGTGTGGGCGGCGGTAGCGGTAAGCGGTGTTGTTGTTGTTGTCGTGGTTGATTGTCGCCGTGTTTGTGGCGGCGGCCGACGGTTGGTTTTTCTGTCACGTTGTTTTGTTTGAATACGTTGGTTGGCTTGCCTGCGTTCGTTCGTCTCGGATGTCTGTCTTGTCGAGTCGTGTCTGGTCTTTGTTTTGTTTTGTTCCTTTGTGTGTGTGTGTGTGTGTGTTATGTTTTGCAACGGGGGGCACGTTGAGATGTGGAAGGAGTCGGCGGGGATTT